>NW_028245972.1:0-140914 GCF_964263255.1 Lissotriton vulgaris
TGTTCCATCAGGTGGGAACCGAGGCAAACCCGAAAGAAAAACATCCAGTCCCTGGAGATTGGGTTGAGATAAAGGTACGCAGGAGAAGAAACTGCTTTGTCCCTTGTTGGCACTAGCCCAGACAAGTCATTCTGGTTAGAACAACTGCAGTTAAATGTGCTGGAGTAAAGAGATGGGTGCACGCAAGCCACACCATCAGTGTGCCTGAACCTGAAAATCCACAGGACAAAGTAGAAACCACAACTGACTCAGATTCTGAAGGCGAACAAGAGAAAGATCCTTATACTGAACCTCGACCTGTTCATCAACATCTGGAAATATTGGATGCAAGTTCTGCGTCTGAAGGAGAAAGTGAAGCTATTGAAGTACTAAATTCTGAAGATCGACCTGAAAGTCGTGATTTGGAAAGAACTGATACCAGTAAGGACACTGAACAAAGTGAAGATAAAACTGGTAGTCAGGAAAATACTGAAGGACAGTCTGAAAGCTCTGAAAGCAGGAACCTGAATCTCGAAACTGGTGAAAAGGAAATAACTCACGAAGAGGATGGTCTTCCAAGTACCAGCTATGAAGAAGTTCCTAACAGAGTGAAAGAACTGACCAAAGAGAAAACAAGCTCAGTGAAAGAAACAGAAATAAAGGTCACCATAAATGAAACAAATGAGAAAGCTGAAACTGAGTCTGATGCCAGTGAAGATGAAACTCAATTGAGGAGAAGCTCAAGAAAGAGAACTTGGATAGTGGAATGTAACACTGTCGGACCAGAAACCAAGAGAGCTCGTAAAGGAGATAATTGGCCTAAAGAAAATGATGGACTGAAATTTAAACTGGTTAATAAAGCGAAAATACAAGAAGAGCAAGTAAATGAAATAACCAGTCAAAAGGAGTCATTGGGTAAAAAGATAGAAATTGTGCGAAGGCCAAAAAGAATGAGAAGACCAAATCAGAAATACAAGTTACCTGAGTGAACTTATATGATCTTGCCTCCAATAAGTGAAGTGAACAGCAGTTAAGAAAATTTGAGTTGTAAACGCCAAGAAAAAGAAAGTGAGTGAACTGAAACTCAAAAGAAACATTGACCCATCACTCGCACCGTTATGCAGGTCTGGAATACGGTCGCTGTCAAAAGGGGGTTGACAACCTTCCCCTCTCCACTTACCCCTCTCTTAGACAATCCAGAGATTCCACCAGGCACTGTCCCTCATGCATTTTCGCAATGGCGAGGTATCAGCTGCTTCTCCGCCGGCCACCTTTTTGACCTACAGGGCTTTCTCCCTATCTCAGACATCATTCAGGGCTATAACGTTGTCTCTACCCACTTATTTCAGTACTTTCAACTCCGGCACTGACTCACACACCCGGACATCGCCCCCTTGGTTGGTAGACCTATGACGGCCTTTGAGAAGTGGCTGGTGACAAAAGACTTGGATATATCACAACAGAAAGTAGCAGAGGGTCAATTAATTAGTTGGCTCGAGTATGTGTCTAGGATCTGGAGGTAGACCTAAATTACTTCAAAAATGAGCATCTTTCCTGTGTGGAAAAATACCCATCAGTTGTCAATCCTGGGCGCCCTGTGCATCATTTGAGTTTCCTTCATACCGGGAAGGTAGGTTTCAAGCCAATGCTAATGATGGAAATGGAAACCTTTTTTTTGTTCTCATATGTCAGGGTGTGGATAGACAACTCAAGAGCAGTGCATGTGTAAAAGTGAAAGGGTGTGAACTGTGATGTGAACAAATAAAATTGGGTAATAGAATGGACTGACAATTTTAATATACACCTTTCTATTCCCAATATAATAAAAAAGCGTGCAATGCTAGTGGTTTTACCAAATAGCCACTAATCCTTGTATATGGTCAACATGTTTCTGCAGACTGAGTTATGGATCCTCTAAGGTATCCTGCTGCTTTCTTCAGGACCTTATTTGCGACTGCTCAATAAAAAGTGAAAAAATTAGAAAACTATCACCTGGGTATTGTAGTAGTACATCATTCTCCTACCTTCAGTGAAATCCAGAGGATCCCAGTAGAGATGTGATGCCCATCCAGACACATACAGAAAGACAACAACCAACAGTACAGTCAGTCAGTTTAGTTACACTATACCAGAGTTATATGCACTTAGTGATTCGTTACAAAATCGAAATCTAGTGTCTCACAGAGTACACCACACTTTCAAAGCTTAAAGTGGTTGCTCTCACTCACCAAAGTTGTAGGAGAGAAATGCTCCACCCCACCTGGCCACAGCTCAGGTACATGGAGCCCCGCACTGATGAGCATAAAAAAGGAAAACATATTGAATGTCGGGTTAATATGACATGTCAGGAAACCGACTTCATTTTACCACCTAGGAGTCAGCAAACACATCCTGTAACTTCACCTAAGTATGTTCGTAATAATCTGAACATAGGCATGCTCTATTGTGCTAATGAGTTTCACAATGGCTTCTCTTTGTATGTTAATCATAAGTGTCCTAACGCTGCTTTTACGTATCCCATCGTTGTTGTTAGGAAATCATTATCGTGAAAGCGGCGTCCTGAGCTAAACGCCCCGTTTTTGTTAGGAAATCATTATCGTGAAAGCGGCGTCCTGAGCTAAACGCCCCGTTACTGTAAACGGCTCTGTTCAGTCTCTCGTGTCTGATTAATGAACCGTACACTGTAACAACAGCTACCTTTCTTCAAGAGTAAATTCGCTCCCTCACTAGACGTGAACCAGCAGTCTAGTGCGCGACCTGTCTACGCAGCAACACCAGCTTAATATGCGCCTCACTGACCGTCCGGTCGGTACTCCAGACGTCCTTCTGGGCTGTCTCGGGGAGGTGCCGACCGGAATGGAGTGTTGACATTTGAACCTCCAGCATGGGTCGCGAGAAGCGCGCTACAACTATGCGCTCTCGCACTGGTTCATGGGAAATGTAGTTACGAGCCCTAAACAGGCTCTCACTCGCGTTTTCACTGTGTCCTCAAAGTTCGTTTCGTAGCCCTAATTATTTGGCAACAAAGTAACTCTTCAGGCACAGTTTATTTTATAATAGAGACCTTGCAGTAGAGATCTGACAATTTTCCATTGGGCTCATGTTGCAAGTGTAATGGCGGCCCAGGATCAGAATACTGCTGGCTTGCAAAGCCCTGCTAATTAATAATGGGTGATCATAAATCGAGTGCATAAGGGCCAATTGATGTTAACGAGGACCACATATACCTAGTGCTCAAGCACTGAAGATGAAAAAAATAAGTCTATTTGACTCTAGATCGCATTGCATGCAGTATATAAAGTGTTGATTCAAGACACTGGTACATAAGGGACAACAGCCAGGGGATGAAAAGTCAAATGTAAAATTCTGCACCCTATTAATTTTTATGGAACATAACACGCCTCATATGTCTTTATGTGGTCAAGATTATTGATCATATTGTCACGGTTGATCTATTGAGGGTAAATCCTGCCATTCTTCTCAATGGACATATACTCCTCATCATAGTATAGTCCGGACCTCAAAAAGGGGGCTATGTCTCAGGGGACCTAGAGCGACATCCATGGGATGTCTTCATTCAAACCAGCTTTGTCGGAGTTCAATTTGAAAACCCATTTCTTTTCGCGCCTAAACAAGAAATTCTTCACATCAGATACATGGGATGGAATCATTGGCTGTTCAATCACAGTCCATTTAAGGTCAGTAGGACTATGACCTACTTCCAAGAAGTGATTTGTCATTTTAGTCGCTTGGCGCTTGCATCTGATTGAACTCTTATGTTCAGAAATTCGAACCTTTACTCTACTAGTGGTCATCCCTACATACCTCATATTACAGCGACATGTGATGAGATATATGAGGTTTGCACTATTACAATTTGTAAAGCGTAGTTGTAACCATGGCTTTTCAGTTCCAATATCAATGCTCGTTGTCTTAGAGGTTTGGGGACATGCAGCACAATTCCCACAAGGATGGTGACCTCTCACTGCTGGCAAATCCCACAATGTCCCCACAGATCGTGGCATTGTCACTTTTGGCGTCGTGTGGACTAGTTGGTCCTTTAAATTCTGACCCCTTTTCCATGCGAAAAGAGGTGGAGGTAGTTTATCCGTCCCTGTGTTGAGAATAGCCCAATGTTTTTTCACAATTTGTTGGATTTTGTTGGATTGTGTAGAAAAAGTACTAACACAAGTCATACGGTCTTGCTTTTCTTTGATAGTACTTGTTTCTAAGAGACTTTCACGGTTGTTATTATGGGCTCTTTTCTTAGACCTGCGAACTAGGCTTTCGGGATAGCTTTTTGCAACCAGGTTGGCCTCCAGGTTCTTAGCATGCCTTTCAAAGGATGGTTTGGTCGAACAGTTACGCTGGATCCTCAGAAATTGTCCAAACGGTAGATTGTCCCGTAGGGCTTTTGGATGACAGCTTTGGTAGCTGAGCAGAGAGTTTCTAGCCATTGGCTTTTGATACAGTTCTGATTGTAGGCCAGAGTCAGTAGTGATAATGAGTAAATCCAAAAAGGGTAGCTGATGTTTGCTAAATTCCACTGTGAAGCATAAAAAAGCGGTTTCTGTTATTCAACCAGAGATGAAAGTTATTGAGATCATCTTCTGAGCCCCGCCAGACCAACAGAATGTCGTCAATATAACTTCTCCATAACTGCAGATTACTGCGGTATGGGTTCACTTGACTAAGGACATGCTCCTGCTCAAACTGATGCACATACAGGTTAGCGAGACTAGGGGCAAAAACGCTGCCCATACTAGTCCCGCTAACCTGCAAATAGAACGCATCCTCAAACTGATTTTTTTTTTCAGTCATTGCTATTGTAGCCAAGGTCATAATTAGGTTCACTGGTGTGATGGAATTAAGTTCCCTAGTTGTTAAAAGCCTTTCCACCACTTCTAGAGTTTCTGTTTATGGTATGGAGGTATACAGGGATTCTACGTCAAACGAGACGAGTAGGTCCAGATCCCTGTCAAACTCAATCTCTGGTAAGACCCTGAGAACATCCTTTGTGTCCTTCAAAAAAGTGGGCATTTCTCTTACAATTGGTTTCAAAAAGAAGTCAACAAAAGAGGAAAGAGGCTCTAACAAAGAACCTATTCCCGATATTATGGGACGGCCAGGTGGAGGACGTTGTGGTTTGTGTACTTTTGGTAGTACATAAAAATATCGAACCACCGGATTCTCTGCACACAAGTATTGTGCCTCTTTTCCTGTCACCCAACCTTCTGCAAGTGCTTCTTCTATCACAGTAGCAATCACTAAAGAGAGCCTGTCATTTGGATCTTCGCTCAATCTATGATATGATCTCACATCATTCAATTGTCGGAGGCACTCTTCTCTGTATGTACTACAGTCCATCAGAACTATAGCACCACCCTTGTCTGCAGGTTTTATTGTTAGTGCTTCATTTTCTCTCAAACCTTTAAGAGCTTCCTGTTCCTTTCGAGTGAAATTAACAAAGGGATTATGGTGCTGTTCAAACAAGACCTTTAGGTCATGGTCGACTGCCTCCTCGAAGGCTGTGACTTTTGCAGCCAGCCCTATTGTAGTGGGATAACATTTTGACGGTCTTTTCAGGCCTGTATTCACCTCTTCACACAGATCCTGAGTATCTCCATTAGTCTTTGAAAAGAGAAAGTGTAGTCGAACCGTTCTGAAGAATCTTCCCATCTCTATATGTGTGAGAAAAGGATCTCCTCTTTTTGTTGCTACAAAGCCCAGGCCTCTGTTAAGCACCTGTTCTTCAAGTTGAGTCAATACATGGGAGCTTAGATTAATTACGAGGCTGGTGTCATTGACGTTCCCGGTTGCTCCTGGGGGATTTTCTTGCCATTCCTCAAGTCCATCGTCTTGGGTGGTATGTTCCATTGAACATGTCCCTGTTGCTGCTCCCGTCTCCTGCCTCTCGCTCTCCCCTGGCCAAACCCTAAAAAAATTGTTGGTGATAATCAGGGTGGAATTGTTGAGGACAATACGGGCCCATAGGGGCGGGAAAGACGGTGCGCCTACACCCCACGGATTTGGTTGCCACCAAGGTAGGAATGGCATTTGACCAGAGTTTTGATAGGTTCCTCTCCGATTCCTCCTATTACCCCGCCCTCGGTAGCTACTCTGACCACTGCCTGGGTTTGATGAATCAGAGTAACTAGACTTCTCGTCCGAGCTCGAGGTGCCATATGTGGATCCCCCTCTCCGACCATTGTCGTTATAAGGTGTGGGTACATATGTATCACTCGTGTATGGGTAGACTTTTTCCAATGAAAATTTGGCAAGGTCCTTCTTAAATTTCTCTAGCTTTGTGAAGAGAATTGAATCTTTAAATTCTCTGCTAGTTTTATTGCCTTCATCTTGATTCTTGGTGAAAAGCTTACTGGAGATTGTTGTTTTTATTTGGCCCTCCAGAATCTGAATTTCTATTAGAATTTTATCTGCAGCTTTTTTCGCCGTCTTTATTATTAGAACAAGCCAGTCTCGTGTACATTTCCAGGCGACTAGGGACCAGTCGCGCAGGAAATCTTTGTCGTCTAAAAATTGGCGTGATGCGTTTGTAACAATCAAGCCGCTAGGAGCACAATTGCCACATAAGTACTCGGCCATTGATAAGCCATGCACGCAAATACGGGCATGAGTCTTCTTCATTGTCAAGATCTTGACCCAGCCATCATCACCACTGACCTGTGGAGCGGGCTTGGTTTTTCTGACAAGATAGATTGAATTTCTGCCTCATCAAAGGCGAGTCCTAAATTGGTAGCCATAATGTAAACCTACAATGACCAGAATAGAGTGAAGGGAAGTTTTAGTAAGCCAAAATTAACAAGAAATATAGAAGAATTAAAGATGAAATATCCATGTCCGGCAGGATGGGGCATTGGAGAAAAGAATGTAAGTATCCACCGAGAGTTAATTCAGAAAATACATCATCGAATCCGCAGGTGCATAATGAGGTCATTCAACGACCATCGCCACAGCAACAGGTAGTTAATCCACAGTGTCAGGTGCCACAACCTCCACTTCCTCGCAGTGTAAGCCTACAGAAATACAGTACAGAGACAGGATTCTGCACAGGAGATCAGGTAACAAGAAATCCAAGAGTGAATGTGAGTCCGCAGTACTGGCTGAAGGAGTCGTATGACAGTTTCTGACGATGCCTGAGAGAGAGAGAGAAGAGTGCGTACTTGGCGCTACTCTAGAGGTAGATCAATCTGGTCCTTATGTGAATAGAAAGGTGAATGATGTAGATGTGACTTTCCTAGTGGACACAGGTGGTACCCGCTCTACTGTTAGATCAGTGGAAATTCAAAATCTTCCTCTCTCGGGTGAACACATTCAAGTTATAGGTGTAGCTGAAAACCAGTTGAAATACAAATTGGAAACTTCAAAGACATGCATCGATTTGTGGTGTGTGACAGTAGTCCTGTTAATCTTCTTGGAAGGGACATACTGTGCAAAATGTACTGTGCCATTTACTGTTCACCAGATGGCATTGAGCTTCAAACCCCAGATGAGGATAGCTTGTATAAAATGACAATGTCACTAATAGAATCAGAAAAGAATAGTATGTTTCCTGTTTTTGATCGAGAGAAAATTCCAGATGAATTGAAGGAGGTAGTCAAAGAACAAGTGTGATATTTCACAGGAGAAGATATTGGCTTAATGAAAAACGTAGATCCTGTGAAAGTTTCTGTGAAAGAAGGAATAAGTTACCCAAATATTCCCCAATACAAAATAACAGCTGAAATAAATGAAGGAATAACCTCAGTGATAAATAAAATGATCAACCAAGGGATCTTGAGAGAAATAGAAAGCAGTCTATAATGGGATTGAAAAAGCCTAACGGAACATTTGAGAAAAGTAAATAAAATTGTTGTCCAATTGTGCCAAACCCAGGAGTAATTCTATACAACATTCCACATGATGCAGAATGGTATACAGTCATTGATCTATGTAATGCGTTCTTCACTGTTCCATTACACCCTGAAAGCCTGCCAATATTTGCTTTCCGGTTTGGAGACCGTACCTTGGCATTGTGCTGAATTCCTCAGGGGTATACTGAAAGTCCATCCATCTTTAATCAATTGCTAAAGACATCATTAGAAAGTTTAAGTATGCCTGGAGAATCAGTCCTAGTGCAGTACATAGATGATTTGTTAGCGGCATCAAAAACAAAAGATGCATGTGTTTCAGACACTGTTGCATTGTTAAATCATTTAGCAGAAGAAGGACATAAAGTGTCACCGTCAAAATTACAGTTTTGTTAGAAAGAAGTACAATATTTAGGCCACAAGATTGCTAAAGGAATTAGACAAGTCACCATAGAAATGATCAAAATGATACAAGGAATGAAACCTCCAAAAACACAGAGACAGATGAGAATGTTTCTTGGAATGATAGGATACTGTCGACAATGGATTAGTGGATTTCCACTAATAGCTAAACCACTACAGGGATTGACTAACGCAAACGTAAAAGATACAATAATAGTGAATAAAGCAGAATTAGAAGTCTTGAGCAGCTAAAAACAAGTATATGTGAAGCACCAGCATTAGGGATGCTAGATTATGAAAAAAACAATTTGAACTGTATTGCAGTGAGAGAGAAGGATGTGCATTGTCAGTTCAAATACAAAGACATGGAAAACTGAGAAAACCAATTGCATACTTTTCTGCTGTTTTAGATCTCGTTGCAAGAGCATTGCCTGGATGTTTAAAAGCAGTAGTTGCTACAAGTATGAGTCTGGAATAAAGTGAAGGTATAGTGATGGGATTTCCTTTGAGAGTATATGTACCTCATTCGGTGGAGATTCTCCTCACTAGAACCAAAACACAGTACCTTACCACTAACAGAATGACGAAATACGAGAAAACAATCTTGGGTGCAGATAATGTGACAATTTCAAGATGTGTAAATAGGATTCCATCTACACTGTTACCTGATGTTATGGATGTGGAAGTAAGAAATTAAGTTGATCACAAATGTTTGGATGGTCTTGAATACTGTACCAAACCAAGGCCTGACATCAAAGATGTACCATTGCCTGAATCTGATTATGTGATGTTTGTCGATGGCTCATGTTTAAGAACAGATGAAGGTGTACTGAGTGCTGCAAATGCTGTTTGTACAGTAGCAGATGTCCTAGAAGCAACTTGTCTGAAAGGTATTCGTTCTGCCCAGATTGCAGAATTGATTGCTTTTATTAGAATATGTGAAATGGGAAAATGTTAATGTTATTTGTATTTGTAAAGCGCAAACTGATACCAGAAGGTGTCCTGGCGCTATGAGAAGAATTCTAGGGAGTTGAGCTTAGGAATATCCAGATTGACTAGAGAAGAGCCACGTTTTTAAAGCCTTTCTGAAAGGCAGAAGGTCAGGGATTTTTCTGATGTTTAGCGGTAGAGAGTTCCATGCCTATGCTGCATTAAATGTGAAACTCCTTCCGCCCCAGCAAGCCTTTTTTATGCGAGGAATCAGGGCAAGTTTTTGGTCAGCAGATCGTAGTACTCTCTTAGGCACCTACCAGGTGAGACGTTTTTGTAAAAATTCTGGTCCAATGCCATGGAGAGCCTTAAAAACTAGGCACAGTGACTTGAATTGGGTATGTTTATTACGGTAAGCCAATGCAGGTCTTTTATTTTAGATGAGATGGATCTATGTTTTGGTGTGGCTGTTGTGAGTCGAGCTGCCGCATTTTGCAGCATCTGTAGCTTTTTCCTCGACACTTTGTGGACTCTTAAATAAAGACTGTTATAATAGTCTAATTTAGACATTATGAAGGCCAAATTTATTTTTTTTTAAATACAAAATGTGCCCACACCATACTTACTTTAAAAAAAAATCTACTTAAAGATCAAACAAAAAAATATTTTTTGTTTGTCCGGGTACTTTTATTTAAACCCTTTGAATTATTTAATTATTTTATGTATATTCTTTTTACCACATTTGTGTATGAAAAGGAACAATTATACATTCAGCACTATTTACACTTATATACAACAAAATTTACAAACACATATTGACAATCCGCATCATTACTAGCGAAAAAAATAAACAACATACATCCTAAATACAATCCTTAATACAAACAAACAATATATATTTGTACATTTACAGTCTGGTGAATAAATCAATATCCAAAACAATTAAGGACAAAGTAAAAAAAGGAGGCAACTTCACCACAAGGTAACTAATTGAAAAACTAGCAGCCGCTAGTTTACACAATAAATGATGTTACTCGCTCCTCAAATATGCTGACGCGTTTCAAATCAGGGAAACTAGTTCCTGGATTCTCATCAGGGCTTTGTCACTTATCTGTATAAGGTGTTATTTACTAATTCGAAATAGCCACTCTCACTCCAGTAACTCTGCTACTCTATGCAGATCTATATATATATACCTGCGTGAATTAGGCAAAATGTGCCTTCTTGATGTTGATCTGATTACACTATCTTGGTCTGTCCTATGAATCGACTGAGTTGTTGGTTCCTAAAAGGAAAAAATGAAATATCTATTAGAGCTGTCTATTTCGTGTTCTTTTAAAGATGCCAAAGCTGACAACATGGCACTCTTAGATCATACCTCTGTTTGTCGAGTCGATGTCTCAACTTGAAGGAAAACGGGGGGGGCAATCTTTATTTCAACTCGCAATCTACCAATAAATGATTACCCATTATAACTAAGGAAGTCTCTGTCAGTTAGATTGTCCAACTTGTCACAGACCTGTCACTGACCCAACGTTTGCTGAAATAGAATCCAGAGCAGAGGGTGGTCGAGCACTCTGACAGAAGAATCTGTGTTTTCTTTGAGGGAGGAGAATCGATTACCCAGTCGGGGTCCAAGTGTAGCCAGAGAGGGGTGTGACGCTGGCATTACACTTAGCTGTGGTTACATGTCCTGATCTGCACCTGTCCTATCTTGTTGGCACCTGATTCGTTGGGAGCCCTTCTTCTTTGTCCCAGCCCATGGCCCGGGTTGGTCCTCGCACCATTCTAGGTAAATATAATTCTAGGTAAATATAATCTGTGTGGTTTGTACTTGTACCGTTTCCCCTTTTCCACCCTTCCCAGGTACCAATGTCTAAAAATTTATCTTTGAAGTTTTGCAAAATTATTGCTTTAATAATTATTTTCCTATTTGAAAAGTCTTTAATTTCACTTTTGTGGCTTCTGAAAATATTGCATAGATAAAGGGTTCAAAACATTCCTGAGTCTGTGATTATTTCATGAAGGTAAATGTTATTATTTACCTATTATTCTAACTCCCTAGATCCCTAGGATTTAGAGTACAGGTGAAAAGGATTTGGTAAGTCATGGTGTACAGGTATAAGTCCTAAAAGTGAATAAAATTCTGATAGGCAGGAAGTTAAGTTGGATTACCGGTTCTAGGTGTGAATGTTTATGGGCCCAGGTGAGTATGGTAAACTGAGCTGGTAATCCCGCGCCATCACAGCGGAGTGTCTGGAAGCATATTAGAACACTGGAAAACCCCACAATTTGGCTCCCTGGTGGTGGACATGAGAGCACAGGGAGTGACTCGTGACACACAGTGAATCCTTGTGCTAAATGGCTGGCCTCCTGACCAGAGCTGCAGGAACAGAACCACCTTGAACCCAGCACCTGGGCTTTGTCTGCTGTGAGTCTGCCCTCCAAAGAGGTGTTATCCCAGTCCTGGACCCTTGGAAGTGGGCCGAAGTTACTCTGTATTAAAATCTAAGGGGCATATTATCAAGGGGGTTTATCTTCGCTTTTTTGGCTTTAAGAGCCAAGAAAGCGGAGATAAAATTATCTCCCTATTACCTAGCTGTCGCTAACATCAGTTAGCGACAGCTAGTAGGAGATAGCGACCATCTTGGGTCCCACTTTGCATGTCAGTGATATTTATCACTAATGACATGCAAAGTGGGCGTGCCAAGATGTTAGCGACTGGAAACAGTCGCTAACATCGCTATCTCCTATTACCAACTTTTTGAGATATTCGAGCTAGGCGCGAATATCTCCAAAAGCTAACACCTGCCCTGAGCAGTTCTTAGCCATGTTATCCAATGGGAGGTGGATAACATGGCTAAGAGCATTAGCTCGGTAATGCATGAATATCGCTGACTTTTCAGCGATATTCATGCATTGCGGCCGATTTTTATCGCATTTACGATAAACCTTGGTAATACCAAGGTTTATCTGCGATAAAAATCGCCGCAGCTCAGCCGTAAATTTTTGTCTCTAACCAAGCAATAGCGATAATTATCGCTATTGCTTGGTAATACGCCCCTCAATCCTTAAAGACTGAAGGTTATAAAAATAAGGGGGCATATTACCAAGCAATAGCGATAATTATCGCTATTAATTGGTTAGAGACAAAAATTTACCGCTGAGCTGCGGCGATTTTTATCGCAGATAAACCTTGGTATTACCAAGATTTATCGCAAATGCGATAAAAATCGGCCGCAATGCATGAATATCGCTGAAAAGTCAGGGATATTCATGTATTATCGAGCTAATGGTCTTAGCCATGTTATCCACCTCTCATTGGATAACATGGCTAAGAACTGCTCCTGGGCATTTTGGTATTCACAGAAGGCACTTACTTAGTGAATACCAAAATGAGTAAATGGTAATAAGTTTAGGATTTTGTCTTAAGTTAGTTCTGTGAATCGGGCCCGAAGTTGGCACCTGCAGAAGGCTGTGTCACTTATAGCTGACAGCCATGGGACCCATACACTCAAACGGTAGCTTCATCACACCACAGCAAACTCTGCAGGGCCCTGCTCTTACACTACTGGACACTTTCCCATATTACCAGCTGCAAGCTGCTGAACGAACGCTACATGACTCTTTTCCTACAACTCCCCTATGTTTCAGGTACTTGAGGCGACTCTCACGTGCCATACCCCACGAGGACTGATCATGAGGTTTTACGCCGGCATGCAAGAAACAGTGGTAGTCCGGGTCCCTGGGCCCGGCAGGTATCGCCTGCTGCCTTTGAGATCCTCATTACTGAAGACCAATGGAAGTTTTGTTGCACTCAGTCCAGGGCGCTTTTGCCCAACTACAGGCTGGTGCTTTTCAAGTTTCTGCATTAGCTATAACGCACTCTGGAGTTAATGCACAAGATGGGTCTGATTGACGATGCATGTTGCTTGGGCTGCGCCCTGCGCTGAACCCTGCGCTGATTTTTTACACATGGGGTGGTACTGCATGGATGTGGGGCCTTTTTGGCTCAATGTATTTGGTGCTATTAACGAGATCACTGGACACATCCTAAAGTGCTCACTTAAAGTTGTGCTATTATGTTACGTGGAGTAGGCCCCCCTCCCCCCCGGGGATGCACAAACCGACAGCACTCTTACTATTACTTGCTAAGAGTCAGGTGGTGATGCATTGGGGGTGGTGGCTGGTACCGCGGAGGGCAGGGTGGCTTGCTGATGCGGCCTACTGCCAGGAACAATTGACGGTTTACTGGGAGATGATGCCTGCAATACCTCGCCCCAAAGACAGATGGTCCCCCTTTAAAATTATATGAAAGAGGTGATGGATGCCAATCTGGGCCTTGGAGTAGCTGATGAATTCACTGCCCACACGGGTGGTGTACCCTCTGACCTGTCTTTATGCGTGCTCTGCAGGCCTCCCTGATGGGTGACTGGAACCTATTTTCCCTTGCTGAGTGGCTACTCTCCCCCTCTGTCCCTATCCCCTCTGTTAGAGTGAAGGACAGCATCTGCACTGTAATTTGTCTGAAAATGCACATCAGGTATATTATACGGTACTGATTTGTATGCTATTTATGAATTGGTCTGTATGCTGCGCTTTGTTGTTATGCCTAAAATTTCAATAAAAATAATTTAAAAATAATGTCATTCAAAGTCCTCAATGCTCCAGCAAATGTCCAGTTGCCACTGGACTACTGGTCTATGGTCACACCAAAACCAGATGTTTCCTTTGATGAAGGCTAGTGTCTGTCTTGGGGGACCAAACGTCACTTTAATGACTCCATTAAACTCGGGTGCAACTTTTAAGTGTTGGGAATTGGTCATCTGGACTGCAAGATGGTAGTTAGCAGCGGTCAAGCGAATTTGGCTGGTGACTGTCCAGAACAGGCTATTTCAGGTTTTTGCCCGGGGTGCTGTTAAAGGAAGTTAGTTAACTGACTTTTGAGGTTCACCTTCTCTGTCTGTGGCTTTAGGGGAACGTTTCTATGAGACAGGGACCAGAGGCATAGTCCTCTATTTGCTTGCCCAAGGATTGCCATGTGCGGTCCAGCGATCGCTGCAGCCTCTTTTGCCAAGTCCGGGCAACAGCAGGACAGCCCTTCTCTACTCCTCTCTCAAGTCCACCTGTGATCTGAGGTATGGGTGCCAAGGATGCCATATTTATTCCCAGAAAATGCCCTTGGGTGTGGCAGGCTCTAGCCAATGGGCTAATAGGAACTTTCCCATCTGATGATGGCTTCCTGCAAAATATGGCATCTAGCTATCCTAGAGTGCACCATTCTGCTCTATCCCAAGATCACTGAGCCCCTCTCTCGGTATGTGGTGTTTAAAGCCCACCATAGAGGTGTGGCTACATGACGGCTATACACTCACACAAAAAAAACAGTTTGGCAATTGGTCTCCCCTCTCTGTGCCTGACGCCCACCCAGTTTACCTCAATAAAAGAGCAGCTCCTCTTGTGTGTGCCCACCATTTGTCCTTCAAAGGTTGCTTCCCCTTTGAAGCTCGCCTTCAGGGCTCACACCAGGGTGGCTTCCTGCCAGGGAGAGGTGACACCTCTTTTAATGGCAGGCTTATTTTGTTTGTACTCACAGGAGTCGCTCACAGTTCTCCCCAGCAGGGCTCTCTTTACTACACTTGCGTTTAGCATACAATAGCTCCCCATAGGGGATGCTATATATCCGACTAGGTGGATGAACACTAGAAGTGCATAGAAGACTATTGCCTGCTGTCATTTTATGAAATAAGCTGGTATCCAATTGACCCGTCTTGACCGAAATATCAACATCAAGTAAAATGGTGCTAGACCTGTTAGTGTGTCCCGTGAGCTGCAGATTATACTCATTGTTGTTAAGAGTGGAGATTAATTCAGTGGCAGATTTCTCATCCCCTTTCCAGATAACAAATATGTTATCCATAAATCTGCTCCACAGAATCATCCGGTCATCAAAGCTCCCAGATTCGATGGACACCTCCTACTCCCACCAGCCCAGGCACAAATTTGCATAGCTGGGAGCAAAGCAGGTACCCATCGCATTTCCCTGTCCCTTTCTATACAGCTGGTTGTCAAAAAAGAAGAAATTTTTGATGAGGCTGATATGACTCATAACCAGTATCATCTCTGTATGTAACAAAAGGGAAATGGACCTGGCTTGCATAAAATGTCTACAGGCACGGATGCCTAAGTTGTGACTGAGGCTCATGTATAAGCTGCTGACATCCAATGTAACCAATGTGGTCCTCCTCCTAATGTATGTTCTCAATGATGGTGAGTAAGTAGTTCTGTCTTTCATATATGCAGGACGTGCAGTAACAAATGGTCAATGGTAATGGTCAATGTATTTGCCTGAATTTTCAAGGAGTGGCCTGATGGATGAGACAGTCCTTCTACCTGGTGGTTTCTAGGTGTTCTAGTAAAGTATGGGAAACAGGTATAGGACTGGTGTCCTGGGGTGTTCACATTTGAGGAAAAGGTACTCTGCTCACTCAGGGGGAGCCCTCTCTCACGCCAATCCACCAACACCTCCCAATATCTGTGGCTGGAAGTGCTTAGCTCAGCTCGATTAGATAAGGATTGCAGTTGGGGTCCCCTAACCGCCTTTTACCCTCAGTAAGGTAGTCAGATTTGGAGAGTAGAACCACATTGTCCCCCCTTGTCAGACTGACATATTATAATAGAAGAATCAACTTTCAGACATTCTAGTGCCTTAAACTGAGTACTAGATAGGTTCTTTTTTGTGTTACCCTTAGTCTTCTACCTCATCTTTTCAGTTCCTTAATTACACCTGTCTCAAAAACCTCAACACTTCACAATGGATCTTTGCAAAAAAGGTACACTTAGGTTTAAAATTGTCAGACTCTCACCTTTATTCTTTCCTGCAGGAGTGATTGGAAGCCATGAAGCTAACTTCCTACTTGTCCCTCAAACAAGCCAACCCAAAAAAGTCAAAATGTACTCCGTTTGTCGGAAAGAGGGGATGGGAAGAGAGAAATCAAGTATCCCTCTGTGACTGCAACTGTCTACCCATGCTAGTTAAGGTTCTTCCTAAGAGAGAGAAGATGTGTGTGGTAAGATTATTCTACTTTACACAAAAGCATATACTTTCATTAATCCCCTTTCCAGGTTCAGCGATAGTTGAATTTGTTGGTCTGAAAACAGAAAGAGAATATGTGTAGAGGTAATAATTACAAATGGCTTTTAATTCATGTATTTCTATTGGTATACTCTCACCTACCTCAGCATATACTGTACATATTCATAGGAGACCCAAGGAACTAACGAAAAAAGAAATCAGTCCATAGCAAGTTGAGAAAAGACATTCATTCCAATTATGTTGTCTTTCTCAATCCTACGCCTAAATCAAAAAAGAAAAAACTAAAATATAGGGCCTTTCTCAAAAGAATAAAAATGAAATCTGTACTAATCCTAATTACTTTCTATTGCAAATAGTCCCAATACATACCTGTATCTTCCTTTCTGTTATTTCTTGTCCATAGGTAAGACTATACCATGTAGCAGTATATAACTCTTAGTGTCAACAAGCAAGATGCAACTTCAGATAAGTATCATGGGTTTTACTTTTTAGTCAGAGCGCAGCACACGTTACCCAAACTGTTAGAAAGGTGATTCTTTAATGATTTACTCCTTGTTTTGTTTTGCAAGGTAAGTGTGCCCACCCTCCTCGTCTGTCCCCTCCCCGCCACACGCGAGCCATACCTACCGCCACTGATCCAGCCTGCGGATCACGGACGGCGTAACAAAAAGTACTTGGACAAGTCGTGTCCACATCAATGTTGAGGTTGCTGAGATTGATAAAGGGGTCTTCATGGTTGGCTTGGCCCTCATATTGTACTGCTAATAAGTGTAAAGACTCAATGTCATCAATAGGTAAATTACTCAACACAGGTAAAGTACCAGTGTCCTGAACTGTAATGGGTTGTTAGTGAAACCATTTCTTCAATTTGCATTTTCTTATATAACAAAACAAATCAATTCTTGTTGGAACATAATTAAGACTGCTGGAAGGACAAAAGCAGAGCCCTAAAGAGAGGAGGTCAGTCTCATATTTAGATAACACACGTTTAGACAGATTTACCACATTATTGACGTTTGTTGTCTGGGCCTTGTTGTCATCCCGGTGGGCGGGCACTGTTGTTTATTTTCTTGAATCTTGTTTTTGGACGTTGCTCTTGGTAGGAAGTAGATGGTCAGTTGATCCATCAATAAACATATGGTCATATTTGCTGTGAAAAGTCAGGATTCTTCCTGATTGGTTTGAAATCACATACACCTTTTCTCTGCTTTTTGCCCTTGATTTCTTCTTGCGTTTAAACTCCTCAAATGGTTCTTTTGGAACAATACTAGTCAATTCTACAGTTAGTTTGGCAATTTCTTCAATGTGTTTGGTAAGATACATAAGAGATGCGGTAACTGTTTGAGTTTGAGCGCACAGCAGGTAAAGGTATGTCACAATAGACTGTTGTAAGTATGGTGCTCTAGATGAAACAGGTCGGTTACCACGACGAGAATACAGTGCTATGAATAGCTCTAACAAGATAACTATTTTCATCGAGCAACTCAATGTCCACAAATTTATTTTTCAAGTGAAATAATAGTCTTTTATTCATGATATATTTCAATTTGCATCTTCATTGAAATTATTCTTCAAATTAATGTTCAAATCAAGTGCAGCCAACACGTGTTTTGTGTGGTCTCAATCGACCATCGACTTCATCAGGGCTGCAACCCAAACAAAACATAATCCTGTTACATTCTAATTTTTTCACTTAACCTTCAGTGTAAAAAGAATTTAATTTACACTTTGAGTTATAGGGGAAACATCCCACTGACACTATTGTGCTCAAAAGTAAAGAAAGAAATAGTAGTAAAGTACTTTTTACCAAGTCATAGCAGGAATCACCAGGGTGTAATATTAGTTCTTAGGTGGAATAGGTAGCCTTCACCTATTTGATTCGTACTTGTAAATATAATATTCGGTAAGTGGGTTAGTATAAAGTATAGTTTGCGACCTTGTTATAGGATTTCATACCTATATTCCTCAACGATGCTTAACTCTAAATTCCAATCAAATTCCGAATTCTCAGGGTTCTCAAAGTATTGTAATCTGTAAGAGTTGACATTATTATTGTCTGAATAAAGTTGATGACAACTAATATTACACCCTGGTGATTCCTGCTATGACTTGGTAAAAAGTACATTACTACTATGTACAGCCTCTAATCCTTCCCCGTCACGAGCACTTGAGCACGGTTACGGATTTGTACTTATCACGCGTGCACTTGGTTTCCCTCACTCCCGGCCCTTGCATTGTCAAAACCGGACGTCCCCCTAATCACTGCTCTTTGTTTCTTCTTTTGTTTTTGGTGGTTCCTGACGGAGTGTCCTTCTATCCATCCCTGGCTTACACAATCTGTAGCCCACAAAGAATACCAATACGGACCTAGCCATATTCGCCCGGGAAAGACTAACAAGCCGGAGAAGAAAGGGGTACATAAAAATAAAACCTTCTTTGAAATCTTTAATCAAAGCCTCTGACTCAGTGACTCCTACCCCTGCCGCCCGCACCCCCCATTGCACATATTTTACTAGGATCCTCATCATTGTAATAGAGCAGTCTTTTGAATTGTTGGCCCAATCTTCCAACATGTCAGGGTCCTCATAGCTATGTACTGTAAAGATTCTGAGACCCCTGAGGACACATTTAGTATCATTTAATTTCTGGAGGGGCTCAGCCTCCCACCATTTGGCAAGTTATTTCTTATGCAGCCTTTCGAGCTCGTCATACAGTGCCTCAATTTCATACAATCCCCAATATTGCCATTAGTGTTGGTAGTGGTGCTGCCATTGGTGCTTTGTGCAAAAAACAGTCTGTTAGATGTTTCCTTCTTTTTGGCTTCTAAACAAGGCCAAACTTTTATTACTTCAGTCTGTGGATAGTGTGAACACCCAGATGCTGGTCTGTGGGACTTGTCTGTCCATGGTATAAGCAGCTCCACTTCCGTCAGCGCTTGTAAAGAGAACCCCTCGAAATGCATGCCCATACAATAAGAGGGAGGGTACTCACTGTGTACTTTTAGGGAACACCAACCAGGTCCTTCAACTCAGCCGAAGTTCCTCATTTCCAGCAGGGCACCTTCTCCAGACATTGCTGTACGTTGCAGCAGTGTCTCTCTCAATCACTATTGGGGTTATTACGAGTCTGGCAGGCCACTGATTGTCAGACTCGTGGAGGTGCAGTGGTGGGGGTCTACCGACCGACCTATTACGACCAGGGTGATCGGGCAACCCTGGGACCACCTGCGTCATAATCAGAGATCCCTGGCCGTGGCTCAGTGGTCTTGAGGCCTCTACGGCCTAGCCAAGCATATTACGAGTTTCCTTACCTCCACACTTATCATGGCAGTGAGACCCCTATAAAAAGTGTGGTGGTGAGGAAGCAAAGGGGGACATATAGAAGAGATTCAGTGAACGAGTATATTGGCTGAAGCATTGCCCTGTATAAAGCTTTGAAATACGTCGAAATTTCCAAATACGGAGTGGAATTCCAGGACTTCTCGTAAAGTGACAACTTCGTAGAGCTGAGCTGTTCACTGGATATCCGGACTGGGTTTCTTGTATATACACTTGAGTGCAAGAACGTACTGTGCCTTCCAATCCTGTTTTTTTGCGAATTGTACATGTATGCCTTGAAAAAGTCTGAGCAAAGACGAAACACGTGTCGGCTAATCGTGTGCTGGGAATTAAAAAATCTGACACAACATGAATAAAGAATACTAAACAGCATGAATAATGCCCTTTCTGGATCACTGTTTTTGAATAATACTGTTTTTTGCTGAATATTGTGGTGATTTTCGCTCTCAATTGAGTGGTATATTATCTAATGGTCTAACAGAGTAGACCGGTACCATATTTGACTTATACTTGATCTGATGGTGTGCTGAAAGAGCCTCAGTTTTTTTGTTTAGTTGGTTGCACATTTGTTTGTGCTGACAACACCTTTAGGTAGTAGGTGTTTGGGGCTGATCTAGCACCCGGTTGTTATAGCAAAAGTCAATAATTCAACTTTTCACGCTTAATATATACAGATTATAAGGTGCTTAGTGAATGTGCGGATATTTCCCTGTGAGGGAACACTACTACCTGTGTGTATTTTTTAATGCACCTAATATTCAACTAAAAAATATTTTATTTGCATTATTTATATAATGATTAATCAGTTAAGTAATTAAAAATAAAATATTACATAATTATTACTTAATTAACTTCCAACCCTGCACATCTACAAACCCATCCCACATCTAATATACAACTTACAAAATGTAATGAATACCCATTTTACACAATTGATAATCAATTAAATAAATTAAAATACATTAATAATTAATTGTTAATTAATTATTACTTAATAAGGTTCCCACCCATCACCTGAATACGCAGCAACCCACACCGAATACATAACAACAAAAAATGATTATACAATTTACATAGTTATTAATTATTAATGAAAAATAAACTAATGATTCATTGTGAATTTATTTTCACTTAATTAACTACCCCTTCAAACCAGCGACGCACACTTAATATATAAGTTAAAAATATAATTATTACATAAATGTACATAATTTTTAATCAATTAAAATATTCCTATTAGACTAAAATTTACTTATTAATTAATTATACTTAATTAACTTCCGACCCTACACCCCTACAAAACTACAACACTATAAATTACTATTAGCAATTACAATTAAATTATAATTAACTTAAAATTACAAAATATATATTTCAAAAATATTATTTACAATTATACAAACAGTAAAAACACATAAAAATATTATATGAACTAAAACACATAAAGATCATTAAAAACAATATTTTTGACAACAATATTATTGAAAACGATTTTAACCCCTTGCGTGCTCCCGTTGGCCGTTGGTCGACGGGAGCACTTCTTCCCTAGTGCTGCCATTGGCCAACGACCGACGGAGCCTCGCCCATCCTTTAGAACGCCCGCACCGAGGCGAAAAAACCGCAGCGGTTAAGGTGTTAACAACAAAGAAATCCTTGAAAATGATAATACCTACCTAAAAAAATTGACATTCTTGACAATGATATTTCTGCACAACAATATTTTTGTATCACATTATTTTTTGGGGGGTATTTCAGTAACTTGATATTTTAAACACGATAAGGAGAAGTGTAGGGGGTGTAAGAAGGGTTGAACATCCCAAAGCAAACAAGGGGTTAAAGTTGTCATTTGGTGACTGCATTCACTAGAGGAATGAAATCAAAAAACAAATATGACATCTAGATTACACACCTTTATGGGGGGCGTGGCTTGAGCGCCGAAGGGAATGGCGGCGTGAGCCCGGAGCTCCGCGCCTCTTCCCCCGCAAGAATCCTGTTACAGGGGCCGTAGAGCCCGTGTGTGCCCCGGCGCCGGATGATGGCCCGGCGGTGACCGCCTGGGCGAGATTTGGGCAGCCGGCGACTCCGCGGACCTGGGAACGACCGCCGATCGCGGCGGCCTCTGGAGCGGCTGAGGGACTGGCGCCGAGCAAGATGGCGGCCGCAGCGAAGCCCTAGACAGCGGCGGATCGCCGAGAGTCGCACTGCCGGCGTGCAGGGTGAGGGCGCGATAGCTGGAGGTGTCGGGCCCCGCACGGAGAGGATTGTTCCTCGGCGACCGGCCGCGGCGTGCAGCGCCATCGGTGGAGAACGGAGTGGGCGTGGCCTCCTGGTGGCCCCGTACAGCAGTGATCCGGCGGACCGACCCGGATTCAGGCATCGGCCGGCCCAGTAAGTGAGCGAGGACCTCCTGGGGAGAAGGGGAACAGAGGGAGACGGCGAGCGCTGCAGCGCATTCTGGGCCCCCCCCTCCCCCCGCGGCAGAGACACACACGTCTTGTGGAGACGCTGGGAGTTCCCACGGAGGCTGAAACGGGCGGTAAAAGGGCCCCTGACATCCGGCCTGCCACACCGCCTCGGTGACGAAGTGTACGCTACCCCACAGCACCCGGGGGCTGGTCACAGCGACAAACGCACATACTGGGACGCCCATCCCGGGGCGCAGTAGCCGTCCGACGAAGCCCCGAGGAGCACAGGGGCGGTCCACGACGCCGGAGCCAGTGGGCAGTCGGGGTGAACGAGAGCAGCGGGCCGACCACGATGGGAAAGCCGAAGACCAAGGCGGAGGAGGCGGCAGCACCAAACGCAGGGGAAGGGGGCCCTGCGGAACAGACAGACCTGCAGCGGCTGCAGGACCGAATACTGGACGCCATATCGGCCACCAGGGATGCACTCCACAACGACATAGCGCAGGTGGCGTCGGGGCTGGGCCTACTCCGGGCTGACCATGATAAACTGAAAGACAGAGTTAAGGAGGCTGAGGTGGTGATCGGGGACATGGCGCCGGCTCACAAGGCGATGGAGAGTAAGCTGACGGAGGCCTTGGACCGCATAAGCACCCTAGAGAGACGGGCGGAGGACGCCGAAAATAGAAACCGACGCAGCAACATTCGGGTCGTAGGTGTGCCGGAGACGGAGGGGACGGGAGACATGATTGCCTACATGGAGGAATGGCTGAAGACGGTGGTGGCGCCAGAAGGACTATCGCCATTCTTCACTCTGGAGCGGGCCCACAGAGTCCCCTCAGGACCACCCAAACCCGGACTTCCACCCAGACCGATCATAGCCAAGTTGCTACACCACAAGGACAGAGATCTGCTCCTGCGTAGGGCCCGTGAGGATGGCCCCTTCCAGATTGCAAACAGTAGAGTCACGCTCTTTCCGGATTTCACCTTTGAAACGCAGAAACAGCGGGCCTCCTTCCTCACGATCAAGAGGGAATTGCGGACTGAGGGCATCCCCTACTCCTTGCTTTTCCCAACCAGACTACGAGTGGTAGTGGACGACAAGGCGATTTTCTTCACGACATCGGCGGACGCTTGGGACTGGTGGGAGACGTACAAGGCCGGGACTGACGGAGCCAGAGTGAGAGAGGAGCGGGAGAAGGAGCGGGAGCGCTCGCCCAAGCGGCTGCGGAAATCGAAAAGACTCTGGAAAAGGGGTCGGGGGCAGCTGGGCCCATCGGCCTCACAAACGGAGGCGGAAAGGAAGGCGGCGCTGTTGGAGGTGGGGAAGCTCGGCCGAGCGGAAGGTTCCGGGTCCAGAGGGGCCTCAGACTCGGACACTCATGTTTCGGCCTCTGGATCGGAATCGGACTTGTCGGGACTACATCGCATGGAGGGGCCGCTGGTGACACCGCAGACGGCGGATGAGGTCCTCAACATATGAACTACTGTCGATGCTGATCGGGTAATGATTGGGATGTACGGGAGAGGGGGTTGCTGCCCTCGCACACAGTGGGGGCCGGGGCACACGGCGGGACTCGGGGCAGATGATCCATGAGGAACTGGGGGGGGGAGGACGGAGATGGGCGGCGCGACCTCCCTTTGGACAAGGCCGCACTCCGTAGGCCCTTAAGGCACCCACAGCTGCGGCTGTGTAGTTGAGACCTGGGTCATCAGGTACGGGAGTTTGGATGGGGACTGGTATTTCGATATTGGGGCCTGTTCTGGGGGAGGGGGGGGGCTCCACAGTTGGGGATTGTTGGTTTGTTTTTTTGACACTGTTGACCCTGGGTACGCCACTGACAGGGCTGTTGGGGAGTTTTGTTTTTTACACAGGGGGCACCATCACCGCCAGCGGGCTGGACCTGGGAGGAGGGTTTCGACCGGATCACTGGGATAATGGCTAATGCAAATGTTTTGACTTGTATGACCTGGAATGTCCGGGGCCTACACACTATGCAACGCAGACACAAAGTGCATGCCTACTTAGTACGGAGGGGAGTACACATCGCGCTGCTGCAGGAGACGCACCTCACACAACGGGAGGGGGAGGCCCTACAAAGGAGATGGCGGGGCCAGGTTTATCACACCAACTATTCGGCTTATGCGCGAGGGGTGCTCATATGGATTAGGGCAGGCACGCCTTTCCAACTCTCACGGCACTGGATTGACCAGGAAGGGAGATATGTGGTGGTGGAGGGGAAGCTCGAAGGTAGAGATATAGTGTTAGCTAGCATCTACGCCCCGAACACGGACCAATTAGCTTTCCTAGCTGCACTGTCGGGGACGCTTGCCCACCCCCTTGCGGGCCCGGTCCTACTGGGGGGTGACTTTAACTCCATTGCCGACCCCCTGCTGGACAGATCTCACCCCCCCCTTCGTGACTCCCCGGTACACAGACTCTCTAAGGGAAGGAGGGACTGGCAGGAGAACTGGGGACTCGTAGACGTCTGGAGAGGGCAACACCCGACTGATCGGGATTACTCGTTTTTCTCAGGGCTCCATGACCTGCATGTCCGACTGGACGCCATACTTTGCTCCCGGGAGGTGCTACCGTGCGTCACCAGCTCAGAATACCTGACGAGGACAATCTCAGACCATAACCCGCTCTTGATCCGGCTGGCGTGGGTTATGGGGAAGCCCAGGGTTCCGCTCTGGAGACTGAGACCTGAGACACTGGAGGACCCCCTCTTCGGGGAGGCCCTTGCGGAAGGCGTGACCTCGTATTTCGCGGAGAACGCAGGGACGGCAACTTCAAGGGCGATGGAGTGGGATGCCTTTAAAGTAGTAGTAAGGGGCATCTGCATTCGGGACTATGTGGGCGTACGGAAGGTACTGCTGGGCGATCTGGCGAAGGCGGACGCGGACCTGAGAGAGACGGAGAGGAAGAGGCCTGGAAGGCCGGAACTCCAGGACTCTCTATGCTCGGCCAAGGAGGCGGTAGCCGTTGAGGTGGAAAGGCTTCGAGCTTTTGACCACAAGCGGTACGTGCTACGCTCCCATGTAGAAGGCGATAAGGTGGGCACCCTCCTGGCGTGGCTATCGAATCCCTCCAGGAGATGCGCTCCCATACTCCAGCTGCGGGATGCGACGGGAATGGTACAACAGACTCAACTAGGCATAGTCAACGTGTTCCAGCAATACTATGAGGGCCTGTACAAGAGTGACCCGGGCGGCAGGGCAGAACTGGTGGGTCCCTTCCTGGCTGACCTGCCCCTAGGTCAGATAGAGGCGGAGCAGGCGATGGACTTGGGGACGGACATTGACGCGGGCGAGATACGACTAGCGGTGAGGCGGATGGCGAGGAACAAATCGCCGGGGCTAGACGGACTCCCCATAGAGTTTTACGCCAAAAACCTGGACGTATTGGCCCCCCGTCTCCAGACTGTTTACAAGGAGGCAAAGGCAACGGGACGACTACCGCAATCGATGAGGGAGGCGTTGGTGGTCCCACTGCTGAAGCCCGGCAGGGAGAGCACTGACCCCACGTCATATAGGCCGCTATCTATGCTCACCGCAGATTATAAAATCCTGAGCTCCATTTTGGCGGCGAGACTCCTACCGCACATGGCGGGGTTGGTGCATGACGACCAAAACGGTTTTATACCGAACCGCAACACCACGGCTAATATCAGACGGCTCATCCGCATCATGGACGGGCTTACCGAGAGGACAGGGACGGAGCTGGTCCTGTCGGTTGATATTGAAAAGGCCTTTGACAGCCTCGAGTGGGACTACCTCTACGCTGTCATGGAGCGCTTCGGCCTGGGAGCTGGCTATATCCGCTGGACTAAGGTCCTTTACGCGGAAGCGATTGCGAGAGTGAGGGTAGGTCCGGCGGTATCCCTTCGCTACCAGGTGGAGCGGGGCACTCGACAGGGCTGCTCCCTATCACCGCTCCTTTTCGCGCTGGCCATTGAGCCGCTGGCGGCCGCGGCCCGAACGGGGCGGCACATCCACGGAGTGCGGACCCATGACGGGCATCATTTCATTTCACTGTATGCTGACGATTTACTGCTATTCCTCCGCGACGGGGGTGAGGACCTGAGGAAGGCGGAAGCTCTACTTGAGAGATTCGGAGAGATATCGGGCCTGCGGGTCAATTGGCCCAAGACAAGCTTGTTCCCGCTGCTGGAGGGCACTGCCCAGCCGCAGCACCAGTCGGAGGCGACCTGGAACCCTACCTGCATGAAATACCTGGGGGTTCACATCTACCATAAGCCGGAAGACTTACTCGAGGGCAACCTGGGACGGTGCGTGCGCGGACTGAAGGGCTGTATGTCCTTCTGGTCCACATTACCGCTATCAGTAGCGGGCCGGATTTCCCTACTAAAGATGGTAGCCCTGCCGAGACTACTGTACTATTTCCGGACGCTTCCAATCTGGATACCTGGTTCCTTTTTTAAGCTCCTCAAATCTCAGATCACATCGTTCATCTGGGGAGCGGGACGATGCAGAGTAGCGCTAGCCACGCTCTCTCGCCCGAAGGATGAGGGGGGGCTGGCGGTGCCGGACTTCGAGCTCTATTACCTAGCGGCCCAATTACAGATCTTCACGCAGGAGGTAGCGAGGGTATTCCGGGGCCCGGAGGATGAAAATTTGCGGGGAACGCCCAGGCACGTCCTGGCGTACATAACCCTCCAGCAGCGGTTGGACAGTCGGGACTTATCGCTTGAACAGCGCACGTACCGACAATGCTGGAATCGGACCCAGAAGAGAGCGGGTTCCCAACGCCCTTACGCGCCGGAGATACCACTGGCCATGCTGACGGCACTACCACATGGCGGCGATTGGTCGAGCCTGCAGGAGTGGGAGGAAGCGGGAATTCAGGTGGTTGGGGACCTCTTTGAGGGTGGAACACTGCTCCCGTTCCGGGAGTTAACAGACCGCTTCGATATCCCGAGAGGAGGATTCCTGCTGCACGCAGCGGTGACCCGGGCGATGCATGCCCACTGGGGCACGGGGCTTGGGGAGCCCGAGACGGCAGCGGCGTGCCAATACACCATGATGGCGGCAGGCACGGTTAAGGCAGTTACATGCCTGTATAACCGAATGGCTAGGGAGAATATCCCTCCTCTCACATCCCTGAAAGCCAAATGGGAGGCGGACCTGCACAAGGACATTCCGGACACGACCTGGGCACAACTTGTCCGCAGAGCTCGTAACAGCACAAGGAACGCCAGGTTCCAGCTGATACACTACTATGTGTTGCATAGGGCGTATATGACACCAGGTAGAATACGGCGGTATTTTGGCGATGACACAGCAGCCTGTCCCCGGTGCCCGGAAGAGGGAGCTGAGTTAGTACACATGCTATGGGCGTGCCCGATCCTGCAGGACTTTTGGCAAGAAGTAGGGGAAGTACTGAATGAGGTGACGGAACGATCGCTAGAGTATGGACCGGCCGAATGCCTTTTGCACTGGTTCCCCCACACTCCCAAAAATAAGCTCACGAGTAAGTTTATCGACATGGGGCTGATGATAGCGAAGAGAGAGATTACCAGGAACTGGAAAGCGCGGCTAGGGCCTACTCCACGGAGGTGGCGGCAGGAGTTTCTGAAATGGGCCTCGGCTGACAGCACGCATAGATACCAATTAGCGCGCAGGTCCCCTAACCAGACAGCGGCTGACACCGCGACAGCATGGGAAGTAATGGTGCAGGCGCTCAGGGATAGCGAGGCTGACACACAGGAGGAAACTCCCGGAGGGGAGGGCACAGAGGGAGCGAGTTGAGGCCCCAGGAACAGCAGGAATACGGGGAGCATGAGGCTAGCATCCCAGGGTTAGTACTAACGTAGCCTTAGGCTGGTGATGGTGTGCGGGTAGGGGTGAGAGGGGGGGGGGTGTTTAGGGGCTAGCGCGGGGAAGGGGGGAGTTGGGGTTCAGCGCGTAGTTTGTTAGGACAATAAAAGTAGACATACACTTAATCCGGACAATAACCACTCCTCTCTACGGAACGTCAGGCATGGAAGTGCAGATACTTTACCGCCGCCCAACCCCCGGGTTGTGGGCCGGAAGGCTGTGTAATGATTGATGAAACGTACTGTATATCTGCTGACATTTAGGTTGCTACTGCTATCCGTATATTAGCCTGTACAGGTATGTCTACAATAAAAATTATTTAAAAAAAAAAAAAAAAAATAGATTACACACCTTTATGACTGTCCCAGGTAGTACGTCCAGGGACTCTCGACAGATGACAGGAAAAGGAGAGCGATATAATGGGCCAAGATAAAAGGCCTGATTATGATCTTGGCAGAATGGGTCCTGCCGTCACTTTTTTCGGCTGTCTTTCTGCCCGCTGCCTTGGCTATCCGACAACCTAATTTAGATCTTTGTGGGAACTTGGCAACAAGACCACCACTGTCCTGCGGCCTCTGCCAAGACTCCTGATCCCAGGTCGACGACTGGAGAGCCAGGGGTTGGTCTTGGAGGGAGTCTCTCCAAGCTTCCTGCCGTCCAGATTACGATCTGCCTTTCGGTCGAGATTTTCCTGGTGGGGACACCGCCATTTGTGAGTTGGCATAAAGGTAGGAAAGGAAGTGAAAACTCCCCTTATTTTGGCATCCCACTTTGGAATCCGTGTCGAACCCCATTGTTCAGGTCCTTTCTGTGCTCCTGCCCCCAGACCACGACGCTCAGCAACCCTGTTGATGCCAGAATAGAAGGTAGGCTTCTCTGTCACTTCTCCTATATATTGTATGGTAACAATTACTTTCAACTTGTGTTACTTTCCATGCAGCAAAACAGACAGTACACATAACCTCTATATACATTACAACACATACACAGCATGAATTTTCTGATATTAGCACGTGGTACTTACCTATCTTTACAGCAGCGAAACATCACTCTGTCAGTACTCTGCCACCAAGGGACTGCCAGACCATCAGGAACGTCTAAATCAGCTTGGTGGTATACTGTCAGCCTGACAGGGCTGGAGTACTGTCACCCAGCAGAGAAGACCGCCAACCTCCTCTGTCTCAAGTCACAACATCTAAATACGGCTAAGGGAAAGGCCTTCAGCTCAGCGGAGTACTTACTCCCGCCACCAAAATGGGACGGCAGTAACATCAGCAAGACTGTAATCAGGCCCATAGTCTTTCTGATTTCTGGCCATTTAGCCAGACTCGGTTATGTTGCATTGAGAGCTGGGCTTCTTTTAGACAATTCGAATCACTGCATAGCTCATCAGTGTTTGGGATATCTGGGTGTCATCCAAGTGTAGAGCCCGGGATTGGCTAAAGTCACCCCTTGCCATCCTTGGCTTACCCAGTTTGCCCCTATATCACCTGCTGGATCGTTGACATAAAGTGGGATCTTCTCCAAGGTTTGTGCCTTGAACAACTCCTCTTGTCTTCATCCCCATTGTAGCCTCTTTGTTGTTTTAATGTGGTGGCTTACAGGCACCGCTGAGCTCAGTCCATACTCATTCAATCAATGTGACTGAGGGCGTTGTTAATGTAAATCCATATTTATAAAGCATGAACTACTCACCCTGATGGGTCTCAAGGCTCTGGGGGCCGTCCTGGAATTTAAGTGAACATTGCCCAGAGTCACATGGTGCTGGGCTGAGCTGCAGCCAGAGCCAAGGATCGAACCGTGAAACCTGTGTTCCGAAGTCAGCTGCCCTGGCCATTGCACCACACCTCACCTCGCTGTGGGACAGAAAGATTGCGGGTTATGGCATGTGTGTAGGATCAGAACTTTGAATGTACAAGAAGGGTGCAGAACTGAGTAAGGCATTAGTGTAGGAAGTTGGCTCTGTATATACAATACCAAAGTGAGGTATAGGGTGCACAGAGTCCAGTGGATCCCCAAATGTAGACAGAGGTAAAGTTAGATAGCATCTCACTCTCTATTTTTGGTAGTGTGGTCGAGCAGTAAGGCAGTATAAGAGGACAGTGTTACGCATTTGTAGTACCCATTTAATCAGAAAATGATTTCACACAATCAAAGACTGAACTTCATACCAATTGGTTTTGTATAAAAAAATATTCTTTTAGTTATTTTATTTCCTGTTCAAAGTTCATGGTAACGCTCAAAAGTACATGTCCCAATCAGTTTATGTGCAGATCTTCATTTGAATATACACATATCCAGTAGAAATGTTCGTGGTTTGTTAACTCCGCCGTCGTTACAAAAGTTTGGTTTGCATGGTTCGGTTAAGTAGTTCTGAGCTTGGTGTTAGAGTCATGAAGGCAGAATACCTTAGCATTTGTATTATGTGACTTCTAGTTCACCTAATATACATGCAAATCTATACTACTATTATAAAGAGAGAACTTGCACCTTTTGGACAGGTAAACTCGGGAACCACAGCACCAATCACAACACCCAATACAGCGTTGAAAAGGGCAGTTGCAGCAGAAGGACGTAGGCTATGCAGACGCCCACCATATACATTTAAAATGTAAAAGAACTCTGCCAGCAAAGTAGTCCCTTGTGGGCGTGTCTGCATTGTGCTGTGGGTGTGTGCTGGGGGCGTGACAATCGCTGGGGGCATTCCGTCACGAGTGTTGTTTTTTCTTCCCAGGTTCTATACATTCCTCCTCCCTTTAAATAGTAATTCAGTGGAGGTCCCATTCTCTTAGAACCACCCCAAGCACAGTTATGGGCAAAAATACATCTAAAAGGCCCTGCAAAGCATTATGGGATAAGCTTAGCATAATTTTTAGCATTCATGAAAGGGTTTCAATGTTTTTGAATTTTACTCATCAGGGACATCTTGGGACGACGAGGTGAACTGCAGCTTGATGTATAATATTTGAAATGTTATTGCATTTGCCTCATCAGGGACATCTAGGGACGGCGAGGTGAACTGCAGCTTGATATATAATATTTTAAATGCCTATGCATTTGCATCATCAGGGACATCTAGGGACATGAGGTGAACTGCAGCTTGATGTGTAATATTTTAAATGCTATTGCATTTGCCTCATCAGGGACATCTAGGGACCATAAGGTGAACTGCAGCTTGATGTATAATATTTTAAATGCTATTGCATTTGCCTCTTGGGGACAACTGGGGAGAACGAGGTGAACTGCAGCTCTTTGTAGAATTATTTGGATACTATAATATTCACTTCCCACTGCTAATCTCGTCCCATAATGGTTTGCAGGGGCTTGATCTCAAAATCATCACCTCTCTCACTGCTTGCTGGAAGCTAATTTCACTTTTGTGAAATGACTATATGCATTTTAGCATGTAAAAATACTTGTTATTTTACCTTGAATATATGAGGTTTCTGTTTTAATAATTGGAAATCTGACTGAACGAAATATTGCGGATTTATTGTACCAAGTTCGCTCCAATTCCGCCCACCCCTACTTTAAATACCCCTGCACCCCATAATCATAACCCACCCTTACTCTATAAAATACCCCAACACCCTTAAACACTAACCCATCTTAACCCTATAAATCTACCCTGTACCCCAAAACCCAAACCTATCCCTAAACCCTAAAAATACCCCTGTACCCCAAAACCAAAACCTAGCCCTGAACCCTATAAATACCCCTGTACCTCAAAACCCAAACATACCCCTGAACCCTAAAAATACCCCTGTACCCCAAAACCCAAACCTACCCCTGAACCCTAAAATACCCCTGTACCCCAAAACCCAAACCTAGCCCATAACCCTTAAAATACCCCTGTACCCCAAAACCCAAACCTACCCCTGAACCCTAAAAATACCCCTGTACCCCAAAACCCAAACCTAGCCCCGAACCCTAAAATACCCCTGTACCCCAAAACCCAAACCTAGCCCATAACCCTTAAAATACCCCTGTACCCCAAAACCCAAACCTACCCCTGAACCCTAAAAATACCCCTGTACCCCAAAACCCAAACCTAGCCCCGAACCCTAAAATACCCCTGTATCCCAAAACCCAAACCTAGCCCTGAACCCTTAAAATATCCCTGTACCCCAAAACCCAAACCTACCCCTGAACCCTAAAAATACCCCTATACCCCTAAACCCAAACCTAGCCCTGAACCCTAAAAATACCCCTGTACCCCATAACCCAAAACTATATCTGAACCATTAAAATACCCAAACACCCCAAAACATATACCTCAGTACCCCCAAACATATACCCCTATACCCATACTTGCCTTATCCAAACATTTTTAAAAAACATGCTTTTACCATTCATGCATTTACAACGAATTTCGTTGTAAATGTATGCGTGGTAAAAGCATATAAAATGTAATGCAATGCGTTATAATGGCATTGCGGAGTCATGGTACTTTCGTAATGAAAGTATGCAGAGTGATGGTATGCGGAAAGAAATTTGCGGAATAATGGGTGTTTACCCTCCCCCGTCAGCACATTGGTGGCACGGCGGCCCACATCTCCAGCAACATACTCATATTTTTTCACCACCAATTGGAAAAATGCACAGGTCTCTCTCATTGATGCCCAGCACCGACATACACTTTTAGACACACCTCCCACCACAAGTTCTAGAATTGCGAACTTTAGAGATGGGCAGCTACGTTAGAATTTCGGCATCAGCTCAACATCCTGTGATTACAGGCAAATCGCTTTGTCTCCCCGTGCCTACCACAAATCAATGTGTTCTTCTGTAATGTAAATTGTGCTCATGCCATGTTGTCGAGTTCGCGCTATATCATATTGCAAGGAAAATAAAGTAGGGAAACTCGAGTTCACTCACTACTGAACGCGCACTCTTAAGTGCATCAGCAGTGCAATGTGAATTGGAGCGTTTCACAGGCCTGTCACAGATAAGAAATGCTATCAAAATGAAATCCTATGAAACAATATACTACTGGCCGGCAGCAATTCATACCCGGACAATGTCGGGACGGGCTTCTAGTACATAAATAAACATGCATATTTGTAGCAAGTGGCATTTTTCCTAACAAGCTATTTTCTTTGTATTTTTCATATGTAGTGTGATCTTGTGTGATTTCATAGTTTTTTTTATTGTCGCTGGTATAGCCATATTTGTTAAAAGTATCATTTAATCAGTGTGGTCATTAGCTTGCATGCCCATACAGTTGATATTGGATGTTTCTCTAACAGATGTTAGGCGTTGGAGGCAGTGAGACGAGGGCCTTGTATAATAATCAATATAGCCTCCAAGAAATTGCAAGTATGCATTTTAATAAGCAGACTACTTGTACGTTTGCGGTCACAGCTGCACTCTGCTTTTATGCATATGTGGCCATTGGTGTTAATGTGCAGTTTAATATACAGTACTACCATGGTCGCTGTATAGATATCAATCCACAACACAAAATACTATTCCACATAATTACACTCCATAAACACATAAACCCACTGCACATAATCCACTTACTACCACATAATTACTATCAACATGATTCCACAGCACACAATGGCACATCATTCCACTACACATCGCACAATACCATACCACACAGTTCCACAACTAACTAACCCAGTGCAAGCTACATAATACCACTACACACCACATACATACACTCCGTAACACATAGGTAAAAGACATTGCCATTTACAATGCCAATAGCTCTATTCAAAGAAATACGAGACCTATTGCATTTCCAATGCTTGTTTAGATTAGCTGGAGAACTACAAACTCCTCTCTTAGCTAGTTCACTTTAAAACTCTGCATCTTCCTGCCTGTAGGGGACTGCTCACATAGGCCTTCTTAAGGGGAAAACTGCACCAGCTCTTGAACTTCCATCTGCCTCCTCAGGTCCTTTTTTTAAGTACCAGCTTAAGCTCTCCACTAACTGCTAAACCTTCCAGATATAGTTTCCCCCCAGATGAAGGTGCTACACATTCTATAGCTGTAGTAAGGGAAAGCCACCATGATAGTGGCTCTGATAATATTAGAAGGTTTATGTGGAACACACATTTATATTATTCCTACAGCAACATTTTGGCAGGCTGGAGGGGCAGTAGGTAAGGTGCACCTTTGAATTGATGCACAGTGCATGCACCTTCTTGCTGCTGCAACACTATGGCAGGCTAGAGTGGGGGTAAAGGGGCACCTTTGAATAGATGAACCTTCCTTCTGCAGTAACACTATGACAGGCTGGAGTGGGGGTAGCTAATCGGTACCTTTGAATTGATGCACAGCGCATGCACCTTCTTGCTGCTGCAACAGTATGGCAGGCTGGAGGGGCAGTAGGCAAGGAACAACTTTGAGTAGCTGCACAATGCATGCACCTTCCTTCTGCAGCAACACCATAGCAGGCCGAAGCCTAGAGGGGCAGTAGGTAAGGTGCACCTTTGAATAGATGAAACTTCCTTCTGCAGTAACACTATGACAGGCTGGAGTGGGGGTAGGTAAGAGGCACCTTTGAATAGATGCATAGTGCTTTGGAAACATTTAGGGGCCCATTAGGATCTCAGGCTGATCGCCACCGCCCGCAGAGTGGTGGTGATCCGCCCGAGATCCTTCCCTGCCTGCCTCCCATTTTCCCCGCAATATTACTATAGTGGGGGGTACCGCCTACCGTCCGCCGCTTTTCCGCCCGGTTAACAAGTTGACCGGGCGGAAAAGAGTTTAATATGGTGGCGGTGTCTGTTAGACACCGCCAGCCATATTAGGATGGGGACTGAAACATGCGGGGATTGCTTGCAGGGGTCCGTTGCAGGTCCCCAGGGACTCCGGGATGGGGGGTGCACATGAGGGGGTACCTATGGCACCCCCCTGCAGTTCCATGCACAACATGGCAGGCACCGCACCGTGCCTGTCATGTTGTGCTTGGAAGTGCACAACATGGCTTCCTGGCATTGTGGTGGGCGGTGCTGAGCGCACCGCCCGCCACAATGACAGGAATGCAGGATGCGCCCGCCACAGTGGTGGCGCATCCTAATGGCCCGTACGTGACCCCACCCTTATGGCGGGTGGTCCCATTTCACGATCGGATGGCGGGCGGACTCCTCCTACTGGGCGCCTTAGTTGGGCATTTTTGCATGAATCAGAGAGGTTGTTCCATAATTCTGTACCCACTGTGGTGAGTTGCTTGCCTAAGTCTTCCACTTCTAAGTTTGTTTTGTTTTTAGAGAGCTTATTGTCTTTTTTGGAGCATAGGTTTCTTTCAGGGTCATAATGGAGATCCCTACAGCTCCTCTTGTTCAGGGAGCCCCTTCGTTCAGGGGGACCTAATTCAGTCAATAACCTATGAGTATCTATAGTCGATGAGAATTTTGGGAACACCTCATTCCATTCTGCAGATGGACCTTATTAAAAATGTCATATAGCTCACTGCCAAGGGTTTTACAGGTAGGTAAAGGCCCTGTAACCAAGTTATGTAGCCGAGCCTCAGGTGAGGACCTAACATGAGGGAAAGGACCTTTACCAACCAGTATAGTATGAGGTACAAGGGCTATAAAGCTATTAGAACGTTCCACCCAATGAGGTTCTAATATTCTACATTTAAAAGGGAGAAACCGAAATATAAACATTGGAATGTTGGCGCAGAAGGCTTATACCAGGAGAAGGGGTTGGTTTTCTCACAGAATAATTCCCAAACAATAAATACGAGGTATCTCAGAGTCCTTATTTTTTAATGTTCTTATTTTAAGTGTAATTTTTCTGAGCTCAGGTATAAAAGGAAGCATTATTCTCAGATTTGGGAATTGTATGTATTTGGTCCTTACATTTAGGTGAGATGTACTAATCATTTTTATACATAGTTCTAGCAGTTTTAAAGTTGTAATGTGACTGGTGGGTGCCTATTTTGTGCACCTCTGATTTATTGTGTCAGATACAGATTCTATAGTATTCCGCCATCAATCATCTCATGCCCACCAAGCTGTTCTTCAACTAAGGGACTCAATAGAGTACCATGAATCAATGCCTCTGCCCTCCTCCTTTACTCTGAATATTATCTCTCTTTCTGATTCTTTGCTGAGATCTGCAAAGAACAAGATATTGCAATTGTTCTGTAATTAACACAGTCAGCGTTAACTCATGGATGTGTGTTTAATTGCTAATGTCCTGCTTTGTTGTACAGTACTGGCACCGAGCTGCAATCCCCAAGCCAGAAAAAGTCACATGACTATTAAATTTTTTGAAAATTTTTTTTGTGTTTTATATTGCGCTGGCAAGACCCGGAGGTATCAGAGTGCTTTACATGAGGTTCCACAATGTTACAAAGTTACATCAGTTACAAGTTACATCTGTTGCTAGAAACATTTAAAGAGCATAGAAGACGAGAGAAGTGGAGAGTAGAAGGGTGAGGGGGTGAGGAAGAAGGGTAGGAGTGAGATAGGGCAAAGAGACGAAGGAAAGGGTAGGAAGGAGCCATAGCAGGGAGACGAAGTGTAAACTGTGCCCAATGTCCGCTGGGTAGGAGACGTCGAGGGGGAAAACTGGGACAATCTCCACTATAGCTGTCTGGCAGGTCCACCGGGCATCAGCCATGTTGCTCAGGTCTCAATGTTCAGAAAAGCAGATTAGAATCGAAACATGGGCTACAGTTGCAAAGTCAGGAAGCAGAGGAACAAGTCCCCACTAGGGGGCATAGGTAAAAAGGGACGGGGGAGAGGGAGTAATCCAGAGTAGGAGCTGGGGCTGTCTTTAGGAACGAAGGCAGATGCGGACGCCATATTAAAGTCAGGCACATCATGTCCAGGCCTCTGTGGAACCCTGTGTAGGACCTGCTTGTGCCCACCTTGATTCAGATGTGGTGGCTGTTGGAGCTTGCAGCGGTTGGAGGCAGAGTCAGGGCCCTCATAGGGGGTGCAGAGCAGAGAAGAGAGAACAGTCGGGTGCTACTGTAGTGCATGGGGGATTGTGGACAATGGACAACGCCTGACATGGGTAGATCCCACATACCTCCACTCAGCAGCATGGCGGTCTCCGGCATAGTCATGCTTCAACAGTCACTGAGGTATCCTCAAAGGTCCACTGTTCCTGTGCTAGCTGCCAGGGCTCTGGTCGAGTCCTCCGGAATGACGGAAAGACGGCATCAGGGAGCAGTGCTAGAGGTAGCAAAATGGTGCCAGAGGGCGGATGGACCCGGTGAAAAAATTTCCCCCTTGCTGATATCAGACAAGATGTTGATCCTCTGGGAAATAAGGCAGAGGAATGCATATCAAGCCCACATTGGCCTGTCAGCTAGCGAGAGAGAGGCTGAGAGGATGGGTTGCACTGGTGCCGGAAATCCAATGGCAATAGGCTTGTTTATTCTTATATACTGGAATGTTATCCATTGTCATCGTTATCAACATTCCACTTGTTGAAGTGGTTTTGAAATTGTTGTCAGTTGCTGCCAGCCTGAACTAGATGATGCTGCTGCTGCGCAGCACCTGCTAAAGATAATAAATTATATCTTTAAAACATTTATTGTAGTTACGTACTTACTACAATAATATTGGCGACGATTGATGCAGGTGTCTGCCGGACCCACTTAAGATTGTAAGCGAGAAGGAAATCAGAACATTTTCCTCGTCCATCGCTGATCATCAGTGGTGTATTGGAGTAACGTCGGATTTAACTGATGTGTTAATCTTCAAAAATAACACACGCGTGAAATACGATTAAGGTACTGTCTTATTTTATTTTATTTGCGGCAGTGGTGTGCGTCATCTTATTACGATGAGAGAAGACCTCATATGTCAGTAAGCCAACGGCGAGAGGAGATCTCATACGTAAAAGAGCCAACGTGTCAGTTTCAAGCTTTACTGTATACACCGCAGTGGAGGTATTCTCTAAGGATAACTGATTTGCCAGGCAGTGCAACGTCATGAGTTACAGTGCGTAACGTGGCTGTGCTTTTTGGAACCTGTTTTAAAATACATGCTGTGTTGAACGTACGTACGAGTCAGCGTTTCAACTTACTGGTGTACAATCCAATCAGCGTTTGTTTTCAATTTAGGTGGTCACACGCTGTGTGCTCACAACCTGCGCTGTCACATGCTGCATTTTCGGAACACACTGTGGAAATCGGTTTTTCGTCAGTTCATTACTACGGAGCTGCTGGCATGTAAAGGCATTTGGAAGAGACGGTAAAGCAGGAAATATAAAACGGCAAATGATAATTTGTAAAATGTTGTAAAATGTTGTAGTTGTTCATTTTTACAGGTTTGTCCTTATATTTACAACAATTGGCAACGGAAAAGGACTTGGTTTTAAAGAACAGCAAGCATCTGGCAAAGTATAAGTGGAACATTTTCACAACAGTCTTACAAAAGGATTAACTGGAAGTTAAGTGTCATCTTAGATTTCAGTGCATTTTTCAAAAACTTATTTAAGAAATGCTGAGTTACTGTTTCATATAAGGTATCTGCAGGTATTAATCTAGCATATTAATCCTCAAAAAACTCTGGAGCTATTATTTTCACTTTAGCTGTGAACAGTATAGTTTTGTGTGTATATACAGTATTTAGAATTGTGAAATCGATTTTTGTTTATTTTTTTCCCCTGCATAATGCAGTCAGTTGCACCACCTCCACCTTTTTTAGAAACGCCAGGGGATCCACCAATACAATGGAAAAGATGGTATGACGCTTTTATTACCTACATTGGTGCTATTGGAGGTTCACGTTATAGGGCTGAAAGGAAAAAATGTTTATTGTTGAATGCTTTAGGGTTTGAAGGAAGAGAAATTTTTAAACATTTACCTGCTTTGGTTCGTACAGCTGATGAAGATTATATAGATGAATTTGCTGAAACTGTAAAGAAACTAGAGCTGCGTTTTGATTTTCAACCTAGTTTAGTAGTAATTAGGCATACGTTTTTTAAAAGAGATTAAAGAAATGGGGAAAAGGTCGAAGAATTCATCTTAGCTTTACGTGTGTTAAGTGCAGAATGTCAATTTGAACATTTTAGAGAACAGCTTATAAGGGATCAGTTCATTTGTAAGTGCACTGACAAGAGTATTCGAAAAAAGTTACTTTTGTTAGGTAATCCTACCCTTGAAGAAACAATTAAGAAAGCAAAAAGTATTGAGCTTTCAAAAGCTTCTGTAAAAGAAGTTGATGAAAAAGGGTCTTCAACTAATTCTAAAGATGAGTCAGTAAGTGTTGTAAGGTATAAAGAATCTAAATCTGGTAATTTCTTTTGTAATGACAATACGTTTTTCAGGCAAACAAACATTTGTTTCAAGTGTGGTAATGCACCCCATTTTAGAACGGGACGTCTGTGTCCTGCTAGAAATGTTAATTGCAGAATGTGTGGAAAGGTTGGTCATTTTTCAAAGGTTTGCCAGAATGTTAAGAAGAATTCTGATATTCATCAAGATCAAAGACAAAGTATTAAATCTAACTCTTCTTCTTGTGTTGCAAATGTGGGCAGTCTGGAGGGGCAGTAGGTAAGGTGCACCTTTGAATTGATGCACAGTGCATGCACCTTCTTGCTGCTGCAACACTATGGCAGGCTGGAGTGGGGGTAAAGGGGCACCTTTGAATAGATGAACCTTCCTTCTGCAGTAACACTATGACAGGCTGGAGTGGGGGTAGCTAATCGGTACCTTTGAATTGATGCACAGCGCATGCATCTTCTTGCTGCTGCAACAGTATGGCAGGCTGGAGGGGCAGTAGGCAAGGAACAACTTTGAGTAGCTGCACAATGCATGCACCTTCCTTCTGCAGCAACACCATAGCAGGCCGAAGCCTAGAGGGGGAGTAGGTAAGGTGCACCTTTGAATAGATGAAACTTCCTTCTGCAGTAACACTATGACAGGCTGGAGTGGGGGTAGGTAAGAGGCACCTTTGAATAGATGCATAGTGCTTTGGAAACATTTAGGGGCCCATTAGGATCTCAGGCTGATCGCCACCGCCCGCAGAGTGGTGGTGATCCGCCCGAGATCCTTCCCTGCCTGCCTCCCATTTTCCCCGCAATATTACTATAGTGGGGGGTACCGCCGACCGTCCGCCGCTTTTCCGCCCGGTTAACAAGTTGACCGGGCGGAAAAGAGTTTAATATGTTGGCGGTGTAGACACCGCCAGCCATATTAGGATGGGGACTGAAACATGCGGGGATTGCTTGCAGGGGTCCTTTGCGGGTCCCCAGGGACTCCGGGATGGGGGGTGCACATGAGGGGGTACCTATGGCACCCCCCTGCAGTTCCATGCACAACATGGCAGGCACCGCACCTTGCCTGTCATGTTGTGCTTGGAAGTGCACAACATGGCTTCCTGGCATTGTGGTGGGCGGTGCTGAGCGCACCGCCCGCCACAATGACAGGAATGCAGGATGCGCCCGCCACAGTGGTGGCGCATCCTATAGGCCCGTACGTGACCCCACCCTTATGGCGGGTGGTCCCATTTCACGATCGGATGGCGGGCGTACTCCTCCTACTGGGCGCCTTAGTTGGGCATTTTTGCATGAATCAGAGAGGTTGTTCCATAATTCTGTACCCACTGTGGTGAGTTGCTTGCCTAAGTCTTCCACTTCTAAGTTTGTTTTGTTTTTAGAGAGCTTATTGTCTTTTTTGGAGCATAGGTTTCTTTCAGGGTCATAATGGAGATCCCTACAGCTCCTCTTGTTCAGGGAGCCCCTTCGTTCAGGGGGACCTAATTCAGTCAATAACCTATGAGTATCTATAGTCGATGAGAATTTTGGGAACACCTCATTCCATTCTGCAGATGGACCTTATTAAAAATGTCATATAGCTCACTGCCAAGGGTTTTACAGGTAGTTAAAGGCCCTGTAACCAAGTTATGTAGCCGAGCCTCAGGTGAGGACCTAACATGAGGGAAAGGACCTTTACCAACCAGTATAGTATGAGGTACAAGGGCTATAAAGCTATTAGAACGTTCCACCCAATGAGGTTCTAATATTCTACATTTAAAAGGGAGAAACCGAAATATAAACATTGGAATGTTGGCGCAGAAGGCTTATACCAGGAGAAGGGGTTGGTTTTCTCACAGAATAATTCCCAAACAATAAATACGAGGTATCTCAGAGTCCTTATTTTTTAATGTTCTTATTTTAAGTGTAATTTTTCTGAGCTCAGGTATAAAAGGAAGCATTATTCTCAGATTTGGGAATTGTATGTATTTGGTCCTTACATTTAGGTGAGATGTACTAATCATTTTTATACATAGTTCTAGCAGTTTTAAAGTTGTAATGTGACTGGTGGGTGCCTATTTTGTGCACCTCTGATTTATTGTGTCAGATACAGATTCTATAGTATTCCGCCATCAATCATCTCATGCCCACCAAGCTGTTCTTCAACTAAGGGACTCAATAGAGTACCATGAATCAATGCCTCTGCCCTCCTCCTTTACTCTGAATATTATCTCTCTTTCTGATTCTTTGCTGAGATCTGCAAAGAACAAGATATTGCAATTGTTCTGTAATTAACACAGTCAGCGTTAACTCATGGATGTGTGTTTAATTGCTAATGCCCTGCTTTGTTGTACAGTACTGGCACCGAGCTGCAATCCCCAAGCCAGAAAAAGTCACATGACTATTACATTTTTTTTAAATTTATTTGTGTTTTATATTGCGCTGGCAAGACCCGGAGGTATCAGAGTGCTTTACATGAGGTTCCACAATGTTACAAAGTTACATCAGTTACAAGTTACATCTGTTGCTAGAAACATTTAAAGAGCATAGAAGACGAGAGAAGTGGAGAGTAGAAGGGTGAGGGGGTGAGGAAGAAGGGTAGGAGTGAGATAGGGCGAAGAGACGAAGGAAAGGGTAGGAAGGAGCCATAGCAGGGAGACGAAGTGTAAACTGTGCCCAATGTCCGCTGGGTAGGAGACGTCGAGGGGGAAAACTGGGACAATCTCCACTATAGCTGTCTGGCAGGTCCACCGGGCATCAGCCATGTTGCTCAGGTCTCAGTGTTCAGAAAAGCAGATTAGAATCGAAACATGGGCTACAGTTGCAAAGTCAGGAAGCAGAGGAACAAGTCCCCACTAGGGGGCATAGGTAAAAAGGGACGGGGGAGAGGGAGTAATCCAGAGTAGGAGCTGGGGCTGTCTTTAGGAACGAAGGCAGATGCGGACGCCATATTAAAGTCAGGCACATCATGTCCAGGCCTCTGTGGAACACTGTGTAGGACCTGCTTGTGCCCACCTTGATTCAGATGTGGTGGCTGTTGGAGCTTGCAGCGGTTGGAGGCAGAGTCAGGGCCCTCATAGGGGGTGCAGAGCAGAGAAGAGAGAACAGTCGGGTGCTACTGTAGTGCATGGGGGATTGTGGACAATGGACAACGCCTGACATGGGTAGATCCCACATACCTCCACTCAGCAGCATGGCGGTCTCCGGCATAGTCATGCTTCAACAGTCACTGAGGTATCCTCAAAGGTCCACTGTTCCTGTGCTAGCTGCCAGGGCTCTGGTCGAGTCCTCCGGGATGACGGAAAGACGGCATCAGGGAGCAGTGCTAGAGGTAGCAAAATGGTGCCAGAGGGCGGATGGACCCGGTGAAAAAATGTCCCCCTTGCTGATATCAGACAAGATGTTGATCCTCTGGGAAATAAGGCAGAGGAATGCATATCAAGCCCACATTGGCCTGTCAGCTAGCGAGAGAGAGGCTGCGAGGATGGGTTGCACTGGTGCCGGAAATCCAATGGCAATAGGCTTGTTTATTCTTATATACTGAAATGTTATCCATTGTCATCGTTATCAACATTCCACTTGTTGAAGTGGTTTTGAAATTGTTGTCAGTTGCTGCCAGCCTGAACTAGATTATGCTGCTGCTGCGCAGCACCTGCTAAAGATAATAAATTATATCTTTAAAACATTTATTGTAGTTACGTACTTACTACAATAATATTGGCGACGATTGATGCAGGTGTCTGCCGGACCCACTTAAGATTGTAAGCGAGAATGAAATCGGAACATTTTCCTCGTCCATCGCTGATCATCAGTGGTGTATTGGAGTAACGTCGGATTTAACTGATGTGTTAATCTTCAAAAATAACACACGCGTGAAATACGATTAAGGTACTGTCTTATTTTATTTTATTTGCGGCAGTGGTGTGCGTCATCTTATTACGATGAGAGAAGACCTCATATGTCAGTAAGCCAACGGCGAGAGGAGATCTCATACGTAAAAGAGCCAACGTGTCAGTTTCAAGCTTTACTGTATACACCGCAGTGGAGGTATTCTCTAAGGATAACTGATTTGCCAGGCAGTGCAACGTCATGAGTTACAGTGCGTAACGTGGCTGTGCTTTTTGGAACCTGTTTTAAAATACATGCTGTGTTGAACGTACGTACGAGTCAGCGTTTCAACTTACTGGTGTACAATCCAATCAGCGTTTGTTTTCAATTTAGGTGGTCACACGCTGTGTGCTCACAACCTGCGCTGTCACACGCTGCATTTTCGGAACACACTGTGGAAATTGGTTTTCGTCAGTTCATTACTACGGAGCTGCTGGCATGTAAAGGCATTTGGAAGAGACGGTAAAGCAGGAAATATAAAACGGCAAATGATAATTTGTAAAATGTTGTAAAATGTTGTAGTTGTTCATTTTTACAGGTTTGTCCTTATATTCACAACAATTGGCAACGGAAAAGGACTTGGTTTTAAAGAACAGCAAGCACCTGGCAAAGTATAAGTGGAACATTTTCACAATAGTCTTACAAAAGGATTAACTGGAAGTTAAGTGTCATCTCAGATTTCAGTGCATTTTTCAAAAACTTATTTAAGAAATGCTGAGTTACTGTTTCATATAAGGTATCTGCAGGTATTAATCTAGCATATTAATCCTCAAAAAACTCTGGAGCTATTATTTTCACTTTAGCTGTGAACAGTATAGTTTTGTGTGTATATACAGTATTTAGAATTGTGAAATCGATTTTTGTTTATTTTTTTCCCCTGCATAATGCAGTCAGTTGCACCACCTCCCCCTTTTTTAGAAACGCCAGGGGATCCACCAATACAATGGAAAAGATGGTATGACGCTTTTATTACCTACATTGGTGCTATTGGAGGTTCACGTTATAGGGCTGAAAGGAAAAAATGTTTATTGTTGAATGCTTTAGGGTTTGAAGGAAGAGAAATTTTTAAACATTTACCTGCTTTGGTTCGTACAGCTGATGAAGATTATATAGATGAATTTGCTGAAACTGTAAAGAAACTAGAGCTGCGTTTTGATTTTCAACCTAGGTTAGTAGTAATTAGGCATAAGTTTTTTAAAAGAGATTAAAGAAATGGGGAAAAGGTCGAAGAATTCATCTTAGCTTTACGTGTGTTAAGTGCAGAATGTCAATTTGAACATTTTAGAGAACAGCTTATAAGGGATCAGTTCATTTGTAAGTGCACTGACAAGAGTATTCGAAAAAAGTTACTTTTGTTAGGTAATCCTACCCTTGAAGAAACAAGTAAGAAAGCAAAAAGTATTGAGCTTTCAAAAGTTTCTGTAAAAGAAGTTGATGAAAAAGGGTCTTCAACTAATTCTAAAGATGAGTCAGTAAGTGTTGTAAGGTATAAAGAATCTAAATCTGGTAATTTCTTTTGTAATGACAATACGTTTTTCAGGCAAACAAACATTTGTTTCAAGTGTGGTAATGCACCCCATTTTAGAACGGGACGTCTGTGTCCTGCTAGAAATGTTAATTGCAGAATGTGTGGAAAGGTTGGTCATTTTTCAAAGGTTTGCCAGAATGTTAAGAAGAATTCTGATATTCATCAAGATCAAAGACAAAGTATTAAATCTAACTCTTCTTCTTGTGTTGCAAATGTGGGCAGGCTGGAGGGGCAGTAGGTAAGGTGCACCTTTGAATTGATGCACAGTGCATGCACCTTCTTGCTGCTGCAACACTATGGCAGGCTGGAGTGGGGGTAAAGGGGCACCTTTGAATAGATGAACCTTCCTTCTGCAGTAACACTATGACAGGCTGGAGTGGGGGTAGCTAATCGGTACCTTTGAATTGATGCACAGCGCATGCACCTTCTTGCTGCTGCAACAGTATGGCAGGCTGGAGGGGCAGTAGGCAAGGAACAACTTTGAGTAGCTGCACAATGCATGCACCTTCCTTCTGCAGCAACACCATAGCAGGCCGAAGCCTAGAGGGGCAGTAGGTAAGGTGCACCTTTGAATAGATGAAACTTCCTTCTGCAGTAACACTATGACAGGCTGGAGTGGGGGTAGGTAAGAGGCACCTTTGAATAGATGCATAGTGCTTTGGAAACATTTAGGGGCCCATTAGGATCTCAGGCTGATCGCCACCGCCCGCAGAGTGGTGGTGATCCGCCCGAGATCCTTCCCTGCCTGCCTCCCATTTTCCCCGCAATATTACTATAGTGGGGGGTACCGCCGACCGTCCGCCGCTTTTCCGCCCGGTTAACAAGTTGACCGGGCGGAAAAGAGTTTAATATGGTGGCGGTGTCTGTTAGAGCTGAGCGCACCGCCCGCCACAATGACAGGAATGCAGGATGCGCCCGCCACAGTGGTGGCGCATCCTAATGGCCCGTACGTGACCCCACCCTTATGGCAGGTGGTCCCATTTCACGATCGGATGGCGGGCGGACTCCTCCTACTGGGCGCCTTAGTTGGGCATTTTTGCATGAATCAGAGAGGTTGTTTCATAATTCTGTACCCACTGTGGTGAGTTGCTTGCCTAAGTCTTCCACTTCTAAGTTTGTTTTGTTTTTAGAGAGCTTATTGTCTTTTTTGGAGCATAGGTTTCTTTCAGGGTCATAATGGAGATCCCTACAGCTCCTCTTGTTCAGGGAGCCCCTTCGTTCAGGGGGACCTAATTCAGTCAATAACCTATGAGTATCTATAGTCGATGAGAATTTTGGGAACACCTCATTCCATTCTGCAGATGGACCTTATTAAAAATGTCATATAGCTCACTGCCAAGGGTTTTACAGGTAGTTAAAGGCCCTGTAACCAAGTTATGTAGCCGAGCCTCAGGTGAGGACCTAACATGAGGGAAAGGACCTTTACCAACCAGTATAGTATGAGGTACAAGGGCTATAAAGCTATTAGAACGTTCCACCCAATGAGGTTCTAATATTCTACATTTAAAAGGGAGAAACCGAAATATAAACATTGGAATGTTGGCGCAGAAGGCTTATACCAGGAGAAGGGGTTGGTTTTCTCACAGAATAATTCCCAAACAATAAATACGAGGTATCTCAGAGTCCTTATTTTTTAATGTTCTTATTTTAAGTGTAATTTTTCTGAGCTCAGGTATAAAAGGAAGCATTATTCTCAGATTTGGGAATTGTATGTATTTGGTCCTTACATTTAGGTGAGATGTACTAATCATTTTTATACATAGTTCCAGCAGTTTTAAAGTTGTAATGTGACTGGTGGGTGCCTATTTTGTGCACCTCTGATTTATTGTGTCAGATACAGATTCTATAGTATTCCGCCATCAATCATCTCATGCCCACCAAGCTGTTCTTCAACTAAGGGACTCAATAGAGTACCATGAATCAATGCCTCTGCCCTCCTCCTTTACTCTGAATATTATCTCTCTTTCTGATTCTTTGCTGAGATCTGCAAAGAACAATATATTGCAATTGTTCTGTAATTAACACAGTCAGCGTTAACTCATGGATGTGTGTTTAATTGCTAATGCCCTGCTTTGTTGTACAGTAATGGCACCGAGCTGCAATCCCCAAGCCAGAAAAAGTCACATGACTATTACATTTTATTAAAATTTATTTGTGTTTTATGTTGCGCTGGCAAGACCCGGAGGTATCAGAGTGCTTTACATGAGGTTCCACAATGTTACAAAGTTACATCAGTTACAAGTTACATCTGTTGCTAGAAACATTTAAAGAGCATAGAAGACGAGAGAAGTGGAGAGTAGAAGGGTGAGGGGGTGAGGAAGAAGGGTAGGAGTGAGATAGGGCGAAGAGACGAAGGAAAGGGTAGGAAGGAGCCATAGCAGGGAGACGAAGTGTAAACTGTGCCCAATGTCCGCTGGGTAGGAGACGTCGAGGGGGAAAACTGGGACAATCTCCACTATAGCTGTCTGGCAGGTCCACCGGGCATCAGCCATGTTGCTCAGGTCTCAGTGTTCAGAAAAGCAGATTAGAATCGAAACATGGGCTACAGTTGCAAAGTCAGGAAGCAGAGGAACAAGTCCCCACTAGGGGGCATAGGTAAAAAGGGACGGGGGAGAGGGAGTAATCCAGAGTAGGAGCTGGGGCTGTCTTTAGGAACGAAGGCAGATGCGGACGCCATTTTAAAGTCAGGCACATCATGTCCAGGCCTCTGTGGAACACTGTGTAGGACCTGCTTGTGCCCACCTTGATTCAGATGTGGTGGCTGTTGGAGCTTGCAGCGGTTGGAGGCAGAGTCAGGGCCCTCATAGGGGGTGCAGAGCAGAGAAGAGAGAACAGTCGGGTGCTACTGTAGTGCATGGGGGATTGTGGACAATGGACAACGCCTGACATGGGTAGATCCCACATACCTCCACTCAGCAGCATGGCGGTCTCCGGCATAGTCATGCTTCAACAGTCACTGAGGTATCCTCAAAGGTCCACTGTTCCTGTGCTAGCTGCCAGGGCTCTGGTCGAGTCCTCCGGGATGACGGAAAGACGGCATCAGGGAGCAGTGCTAGAGGTAGCAAAATGGTGCCAGAGGGCGGATGAACCCGGTGAAAAAATTTCCCCCTTGCTGATATCAGACAAGATGTTGATCCTCTGGGAAATAAGGCAGAGGAATGCATATCAAGCCCACATTGGCCTGTCAGCTAGCGAGAGAGAGGCTGCGAGGATGGGTTGCACTGGTGCCGGAAATCCAATGGCAATAGGCTTGTTTATTCTTATATACTGGAATGTTATCCATTGTCATCGTTATCAACATTCCACTTGTTGAAGTGGTTTTGAAATTGTTGTCAGTTGCTGCCAGCCTGAACTAGATGATGCTGCTGCTGCGCAGCACCTGCTAAAGATAATAAATTATATCTTTAAAACATTTATTGTAGTTACGTACTTACTACAATAATATTGGCGACGATTGATGCAGGTGTCTGCCGGACCCACTTAAGATTGTAAGCGAGAATGAAATCGGAACATTTTCCTCGTCCATCGCTGATCATCAGTGGTGTATTGGAGTAACGTCGGATTTAACTGATGTGTTAATCTTCAAAAATAACACACGCGTGAAATACGATTAAGGTACTGTCTTATTTTATTTTATTTGCGGCAGTGGTGTGCGTCATCTTATTACGATGAGAGAAGACCTCATATGTCAGTAAGCCAACGGCGAGAGGAGATCTCATACGTAAAAGAGCCAACGTGTCAGTTTCAAGCTTTACTGTATACACCGCAGTGGAGGTATTCTCTAAGGATAACTGATTTGCCAGGCAGTGCAACGTCATGAGTTACAGTGCGTAACGTGGCTGTGCTTTTTGGAACCTGTTTTAAAATACATGCTGTGTTGAACGTACGTACGAGTCAGCGTTTCAACTTACTGGTGTACAATCCAATCAGCGTTTGTTTTCAATTTAGGTGGTCACACGCTGTGTGCTCACAACCTGCGCTGTCACACGCTGCATTTTCGGAACACACTGTGGAAATCGGTTTTCGTCAGTTCATTACTACGGAGCTGCTGGCATGTAAAGGCATTTGGAAGAGACGGTAAAGCAGGAAATATAAAACGGCAAATGATAATTTGTAAAATGTTGTAAAATGTTGTAGTTGTTCATTTTTACAGGTTTGTCCTTATATTCACAACAATTGGCAACGGAAAAGGACTTGGTTTTAAAGAACAGCAAGCATCTGGCAAAGTATAAGTGGAACATTTTCACAATAGTCTTACAAAAGGATTAACTGGAAGTTAAGTGTCATCTCAGATTTCAGTGCATTTTTCAAAAACTTATTTAAGAAATGCTGAGTTACTGTTTCATATAAGGTATCTGCAGGTATTAATCTAGCATATTAATCCTCAAAAAACTCTGGAGCTATTATTTTCACTTTAGCTGTGAACAGTATAGTTTTGTGTGTATATACAGTATTTAGAATTGTGAAATCGATTTTTGTTTATTTTTTTCCCCTGCATAATGCAGTCAGTTGCACCACCTCCACCTTTTTTAGAAACGCCAGGGGATCCACCAATACAATGGAAAAGATGGTATGACGCTTTTATTACCTACATTGGTGCTATTGGAGGTTCACGTTATAGGGCTGAAAGGAAAAAATGTTTATTGTTGAATGCTTTAGGGTTTGAAGGAAGAGAAATTTTTAAACATTTACCTGCTTTGGTTCGTACAGCTGATGAAGATTATATAGATGAATTTGCTGAAACTGTAAAGAAACTAGAGCTGCGTTTTGATTTTCAACCTAGGTTAGTAGTAATTAGGCATAAGTTTTTTAAAAGAGATTTAAGAAATGGGGAAAAGGTCGAAGAATTCATCTTAGCTTTACGTGTGTTAAGTGCAGAATGTCAATTTGAACATTTTAGAGAACAGCTTATAAGGGATCAGTTCATTTGTAAGTGCACTGACAAGAGTATTCGAAAAAAGTTACTTTTGTTAGGTAATCCTACCCTTGAAGAAACAAGTAAGAAAGCAAAAAGTATTGAGCTTTCAAAAGTTTCTGTAAAAGAAGTTGATGAAAAAGGGTCTTCAACTAATTCTAAAGATGAGTCAGTAAGTGTTGTAAGGTATAAAGAATCTAAATCTGGTAATTTCTTTTGTAATGACAATACGTTTTTCAGGCAAACAAACATTTGTTTCAAGTGTGGTAATGCACCCCATTTTAGAACGGGACGTCTGTGTCCTGCTAGAAATGTTAATTGCAGAATGTGTGGAAAGGTTGGTCATTTTTCAAAGGTTTGCCAGAATGTTAAGAAGAATTCTGATATTCATCAAGATCAAAGACAAAGTATTAAATCTAACTCTTCTTCTTGTGTTGCAAATGTGGGTATTTCTGACTCTTAAAGTGATGTTTTTGAAAAAATTGAAGATGTGTTGAGAGACATAGTTGTGGTGGTGACTGATGTAGGTGTTGTTAATGATCAATCTTCAGAATGTGTTGACCCGAATGTGGAGATTGGTATTGGTACAAAGGTTTTATGTCTGTTAGTGGATTCTGGTGCAAGAATCATGATGATTGATCAAGAAAAGTTTCATGAAGTTTGGGGGTCTAAAACATTGTTACCTCCTGATAGGTCTCCTGTGTCATACAAAGGAAGAACTATTGAATTAGCTGGATACTTTAGAATTTAGAGGCAGGAAGATTTTTGGGAAAGTATATGTGGCTATCAAAGGATTAAACATTCTTGGTTGGTTCCATCAAGGATTATTCAAAATGGTACTTAGACCAGGCACGAAAGATCAAGTTTCCATCATTAAGTCTGATGAGTTTAGCGATGTTTGGTGTGATAAATTCCCTTCAGTTTTTAACAACAAACTAGGTAAGATCACAGGTTTTACCCACTGCATCAAAGTCAAAGATGGAGTGGTACCTGTTAAGCACAAACTCAGAAATGTACCTTTTAGCGTAAGGGATCAGTTGGAGAAAGAACTCAAAGATTTGTGTGGTAAAGGTATAATCGAACCTATTGAGTCTTCTCTTTGGCTTAGTCCATTGGTCATCGTTAAAAAAAGTGGCGATCTTCGCGTATGTGTAGACCTATGCAGTTTGAACAAAAACATATGGATTGACTCTCATCCCCTCCCAAAGATCTCGGATATGATTAATGGTTCTAAATGGTTCACAAAGTTGGATTTAGCCTCAGCATACCATCAGGTGGTTCTGGATCCATCTTGTAGACACTTAACTGCTTTTGTTTCGCCTAGTGGCTCTTTACAATATTGTTGGATGCCATTTGGCCTAGCTTCTGCGGCTGTGGGTTTTCAGAGGATCATGTTGAATCTACTAAAAAACATAGATGGTGTTGTTGTTTTTCAAGATGATGTTTTGGTTCATAGTACAACATCAGAGGGGCATGATGAAGCGGTTTGCTGTTACAGAAGATAGAGTATTTAGGGCACGTTGTGTCTGAACATGGTGTGGAACCTAGACCTGGTCTAATCAAAGCTATTGTCGATTCACCAGCACCCAATGACAAGGTGGGTTTGAAATCTTTTATTGGGTTGTGTGAGTTTTACTCGCGTTTTCTGCCTGATTATGCTTCAAAAGCTCAACCATTGTCTAATATGCTTAAAAAAAATGTTCCTTTTGTTTGGGATGAAGAATGTAATACTGTTTTTACGTGGATCAAAGAACGTTTAGTCAGTCCCATAATTCTCAACCTTTTGATCCCAATGTGGCATGTACCATTACCGTTGATGCTAGTGGTGTTGGTTTAGGTGCCATTATTACTCAAAATGTTAAGGGGCAAGAACACACTTTAAGATATGCTTCTAGAGTATTGCATGGTTCAGAATTGAATTTTTCTGTTATTGAAAGAGAGTTGTTGGCATGTTGGTGGGCCATAAGGAAATGCTTTCTCCGTATGTTTGGGGGAAACATTTTAAGTTATGCACGGGTCACAATCTTTCTGGAGACAAAATGAAGGAGCATACACCCAGAATTGCGCGTTTATCCACCAAACTTTTACAATTTGATTTTGAGGTTTCATTTATTCCAGGATGCATAAACATTAGAGCGGATTATTTGTCAAGGCATCCTGTAGAATGCAGAGAACAATCCATCGATGATTATGATGAGGATGATTGTTTTGTAGCTGCTGTCATTTTGGTTGATATGTGTGCTATAAGGGAAGAAGAATGGAGAAGAAAATTGTCTGAGGACATTTTGCTTGGCGAGGTAATTAAATGTGTAAAAGATGGTTGGCCTAAAGAGAAGAATGCCCATGTTTCTCTTCAGATTTTTGTGAAGGTAGGGAATGAACTATCCATTGAAGATGGATTATTGATGCGTGGAGACAGATTGGTTCCTCCAGATTCGGTGAGGTCTAGGTTGATTCAGGGTGCTCATGAAGGACATCTGGGCAGAAGGTTTACAAAAAAAAGATTGAGGGAGTAATTCTGGTGGCCACAAATGGATAAGGACGTAGATATGTTTGTAGGAGGTTGTGTTGTTTGTTCAAATTCTGAGAAGAGCTTGAAAGTGCAGACACCTCCTCTTCAACCTATTGATCTACCTAGTAAACCGTGGGAGAAAATTGGAATTGATTTATTAGAACCGTTCAATACTCTTCTCGTGAATGCTAGGTATGCTATTGTTGCCATTGATTATTCCTCGAAATGGCCGGAGGTTCATTTTATTAATGAACCCAATTCTAATAATGTTATTGATTTTCTGAAAGATATATTTTTACGAGAAGGTTGTCCAACCATCATCGTTACTGACAATGGCGTACAGTTTGTTAGTCAAGAGTTTGAAAAGTTTCTTCTCCAAAGTGGTATCAAACATTTAAAAAGTGCACTCTATCATCCTCAAACAAACAGTTTGGTGGAGCGCATGAATCGAGTGATTAATAATTGTGTACAGTGGGCTTTAGCTAGTCAATGCAATGTTCAGATAGCTTTGAGATCCATGTTATGGTTCTATTGTACCACACCCCATACTTCAACTAAAGTATCTCCTTTCGAACTTCTCAGGGGTAGGAAACTAAGCATGGGCAGAAAATCTGTTCTGCTCGCGGATTTTGCGGATTTTCTGTAAATTCGCAATCCGCGAGATTCGCGAATTTCCCACAAAATCCGCGAGCGGAACGGATTGGATCAAAAGTTCAAGCTGACTTTTGTAACTCTTTTAGAATGGCACCGGCAAGCTGCCAGAGCCATTCTAAAATAGTTACAAAAGTCAGCTTCAACAGGAAGCTCTAATAGATAAAGTAAAGCAGGTGCTCGAGTTGAAGCTCAAATTCAGTTACACAATCATTAATCACCCCAAACATGGGTTCTCCAAACTCCGGTTCTCAAAGGCAGTGCAGGCTTGGGGACGAAGGTCTTCTGGGTGCAACCACCACTTCGAGAGGTAAGTTGGGAAGTTAGGGGTTGGTTAGGCACTGTCGCTTTGGGCGCACAAGGCCAGGGGTGCCTTTTGGGGTTGGATCTTCTTATCAGCTCCTGGTCACGGTTAGAGGGGCCTTCTGGATTTAGGCTTCAGGTATCAGCTAGAGGCTTGAGGCAGGTCAGGGGTCGCTGGATCTCGGGTCAGGATCGCCGGGGTGACCTCCTTGTGGTGTTTTCCCACTCGAGCTTGGGCCGTGGACGGAGGTACAGAGTGGGGCGGATCCGTGGTGTCTGGTCGAAGCCAGAGGTTGCAGGTGAACAAATCCGGTGTTCACGGGAGACAAAGTCATTGTAGTTGAAACACAGTTCAGGGGTGCCCCTAAATACTCGATTTAGATGTGTTACAGGTAGGTAAAATGCAGGGACTAATGGGTCCCTACCCTGGGGTGGTTATACCCCCTATTATGCCACCCTCCAGTGGGAGGGGGCATGAGCCTGTCCCTGGTTGGCTGAGTCCGTCCATCTTCAAGGTGGCATGGACTCGGAGTTGTGCTTCACCTTGCCTGCCCAACCTGAGGGGTGGAGTTGGCAGAAGTGTCCACACTGCTCTTCCTCACTGTTTTTTCCCGCCGGTTCTCCCGTCCAAAGTGGGGTCAGAAGCAGTGGGTACCATTTGCTGAGAGCAGCAAGTTGCCTGGGGAAGCTCACAAAGGCGGCAAGCTTTGAAGCTTCCTCTTTGTGAACCCTGCCCATCCTGGGGGAGGAGGCTGGAACCCTGTCCCAGGATGTGCATTGTTTCAGGCCCCTGAGAGCAGCAGGCTCTTCACCCAGTGGTCCAGAAACATGTCTGGCGGTGGCAGCTGAAAGCAGCCACTCAGTCTGGACACTGGTGGTAGGTTAGTTTTTAGGGGGCATCTCTAAGATGCCCTATGTGTGCATTAAATCCAACACTGGCATCAGTGGCTTCTCAGTTTTCAGTGTAGCCATTATGGTGCTGTGGAGTTCGTAATAACAAACTCCCAGCACCATATACTCTTGTTGCCAGCACTGCACTTACAATGTCTAAGAATGGACACTGTCGGGGTACAGGGCTCATGCACCTGTACCCTCACCACTGGTATAGTGCACCCAGCTAGAGGGGTGACTGATCTATGCCAGGGCAGTGGGTTGTAGGCATGGCAAGCAGGGATGTGTGCCGTGTTGACTTTTCACTTTGTTCTGCACCAAGACACGCAGCCTACAAAGGCAGTATGTGAGTGTCAGGGTACAGGACCTCTAAGGGTGGCACAATAAGTGCTGCAGGTCTTAGAGGCCTTCTCTGGTCACAGTGCCCTGGGTACCTGTGGTACCATTTACCAGGGGCTGACCTGTGGCCAGAGATGCCAATCAGGTTTAGGCTTCAATGCAGTTTTAGGGAAGGAACATAGGCCCTGGGTACCTGATTAGCAGAAGCCCAGGGCACACTCAGTCAAAGCACATCTGCAATTCAGTGAAAAGTGAGAACAACCATGCAGAAAGAGGGCACTTTCTCTCACAATTAGCAAAACAATGCCCCAGTTTCTGCCAAAGACTTCAAGAGCGCTCTTAAAAAAGGATGCATGATGCGTTGGCCTCGCTATGCTATGGTGAGTTTCACCCGCCTTCATATGCAGTATGAAATGTTGAGTCAGACAGTGTCTCTAAAAGGTTGGCATGGCTCTATGGGCAGCCACTCTCATGTTAGGCAATATTTAGCCATGATGACTCACGCAGACCCAGCCGGTTTGCCTGCTCAGCCATCATAAACATTGCAGGCACAGACTCATACAGCTTGAATGTATAGATTCTACTATATGCCCGACAAACTCCATACATACTGCCTTTGAGAGCATGCATGATTCCATAGATGTCGAAAAGAGGTGACTGACTTTATGCTTTTATCCTAGGACGTCCTGCTTTATCATTTTTTTGGGGTAATTTATTCAATGAATTTGAATCATTGATATTAGAATTGAGCCAGAGCTAGATATGTAAAAGAGATACATTGCGCTTATTCTTTTATCAGTGGTGGCTGCTCCATTATGGCGTTGGAGCGCCGCCCCGCTGCTTTCCCACAGTGTGAGAAGTAGAAAATAAAATGGTATGTAAATAACCATTTTATTTTCTGCTTCTCGAGCTGCGAGAAAGTAGAAGGTAGAGGTATGCCTGGTTGGGGACGGGTGAGTGGGCAGGTCGGGGAGGAGTGGCTTGCACCACTCTGAGTGCCCTGACTGCTTGGTTGGCCCTGGGGCCGACCAAAGCAGTCATGCACACTCTACATTTTGTCTATGTAGGCTGCATGCAGCCCACATAGAGAAAATGGCCTCCCTACAGGTGGCCGGCTGGGCGCTGTCTGGGACTCCGCACTAATCATGCAACGTTGTGATTGGATTACAGGAGGGGCGGGAGCATCAGCATGCCTGTTCCTGTTCAGGAGCAGCAGAGGCGGCGTAGACCTGGCACAGGAGCAGATGCGGCGCGGACCCGGTCAGGTAAGTTTTCATTTTTTATTTATTTTAACATCCACCACCCCCCCCCCCGAAACCCCAACCGATCCCCACCCTTCGCTTCTTCTGCAAGTTTTGCGAGTCGTGACTGGGTAACTGGGAAACAGAAAATTATTTTTGTAGCAGAGGCTGACAATCTATACCTACTTTGTTTGCATCTTGACTAAATGTTGGACCCTTCAGGCCTTCAGTCATTAAAAACTCCAGTGACCCCAAGTACAAAAGCTTTTTGTCTGGTGCAAAATCTGTGATTTGCAAAACTGTATAAAACCCAATGTCACAACGAATCAAAGGTACATTACGCACATTTCAAACAAATTTTGTAACTCACAGGGCCAGCACTGTTGGAGCACACTGCTGTCCAGGGGACCCAGATGCACATTTAATTAATTAATTAATTTAATTTAATTTTTGGATCAGATCCCCACTCCTTTTAGGGAACAGGGCCTGTGGGTGTAGGGTTGTACGTCTTCTGTCCTTCGAAAGCACCCTTCCCTGCATTTGCAGTGCTTTGGTAGGGTTTGCAAGCATTATCCTGCCTGCACTCATCAGGCTGGGTTCTGCAAATTACACCGAATGGCCATTTGTGCGCTGCCGTGGATTAGTACAGCGCCATGAGAAGTGCCACTAAATAACCACATTCCCACATCCAGGAGACTAGAGGAAGCGAGGGGCCCCAAGTCTACATCTGGGTGTACCCCTGTGTAGCAGGAGTTGCTATGATGCTCACCCGAGGCGTAGACATTTTTGGAGGCACATTAGCAAGAAAGGACGATACATTATCGCCGCTTTTATCGGCAGAAAACTGCTGATAAAGCGGCGATAATGGGCTTGATAATATGCCCTTGTGAATTTCCATAGAAGCCCAGGTGAACACCAGAACCTGGGCGATAATGTATCGTCTTTTCTTGATAATATGGCCCAAAGTGCGTTTAACTTGCTCTTTTTTTTACATGGAACAGCGCATACTTGAAGTCGTGCATTTTTTAAACCTGATGTTGCTTCTCCAGTTGTTTTACCTGAATATTCCGATTTTTATGTCAATATACTTAGCACTTAATCACACAACAGGCGCTCACTTCGGAAACCTTAGGACAACATTTTTTGAAAATCTTGGCTGATTAAACAATGTATGTATTGGCGCTGACTATTTAGCTGCAGCAGTTGTGTGTTTTCATGTAACGTAACTGGTGCTATGTAAAGCGCTCTGATACCCGATTCGGTTCCGGTCTAGTTAGCGCTATATAAAACTGCAAAAAACTGCTTTATTATTTTCCTTATGTTACTTTCACACCTTTTGAACTGCTTTTCACGAGGTACCCTGTCTGCATTTAATCCCCGCAAGGGAGGTGTTAGTGACGTCGTTATCTAGACAAGTTGCTTGTGTTCACTGATTGGATTTTATATTAACTTCACATCCTTAATTATAGTTGGGCTCCAAAGGCAGTTTTTGCTCAATTCATTTTTACTGATGTACACATTAAAACAAGCGATGGAGAGTTTGCAAGCCCTTCCCGGAGGAAAGACTTTTTCCCTCGCAATGGGATTTTTACTTTGCTTTGTGCCGCCTTTAGGGCCTCATTTATGAGAAATGACGCATCGCTGCGTGAAAGCAGCGATGCGTCACTTCTCAGTGCGCACTCCTTGCGACATACCTGATGCGTCATATTTAATGTATGATGCATAATGTCTCAAGGATTTACAGATACGTCAGTATTTCTGACGTATCTGTTAGCGCAAAAGTGACGCATTGCTGAAGTGTGTCACAAAAGTGACGCCACTCCAGCAATGCGTCCTTTCACATGGGGCAAGCCTCATGTGAACGGGCCTGCGTCAGTCTTACGCCTGCTGTGAGGCAGGGGCAAGATTTTGGAGCAATGGCGTCCTAGAAGTGACGCAGTGAAATCTCATAGATTTCACTGCGTCATTTCTACGAGGCTTTTTGCTGGGGAACGCCCCCCCCTGCATACATTATACCTGACGTAGGTATAATGTAGCGCAGGGGTTTACAAAGTGACGCATCTGCTTAGATGCGTCACTTTGTAAATAGTGCACAACAGGAGGCATGTTTTACACTGCTGATGCGTCATAAAAAGTGACGCATCGGAAGCGCAAAACTGACGCAAGGCCTCATAAATGAGGCCCTTAGTACAGAGCCCTCAGCACAGTTTCCCGTACTGATATCTTACTGGGTTGGAAGGTTGATCAGAGAAAACAATCGCGTAAATCTTGACAGACGTAGGATTTGTCTCTCAAAAACTTTAATATGCCCAGTAAAAGCCTGCAGTCCCAGCTGTCTCATCGGCAGAGCTGTGCCACAGGAACACAACTGATATTCTGTCTGCAAGAGAGATAAGTAGAGGCTCAATTATATATATCTACATATATTTTTTTGTGAGTCAGGCTAGTCTGACTAGGATGGGTTGTATGTTTTTGACCATCTACATAGCCACATGCACCTTACTCTTCACAGTCAAAAAGGAGGTGAGCGTTGATCTAGACTAATTATTAATTAGTTCAGTCCAATCCTCACCTCGTTTTTGACTGTGAAGAGCAAAGTACATGTGTTCTCAAATTTGCATGAAAATGCACCGTTTGCCCACTCATTGAAAAAAAATTCTTGGGGGGTAAACCCCCCCCCCCGAATGCCACGCTCGCTCGCCACGGTATGCTCCACCACAAATTTTATGCCTCACCACTTTCAAATGTCACCAGCCACCACTGGCTTTTATTACCCAAAAGGGAGGGGTGTTGCACAGAGATGGGGTAGAGATCATCTCCTCCCTTTAAATAACTGGACACAAGACCATACTGTGATACTGCATCACCCAATGTCAGCATGCTCATGCCACCTAGATGTAGACCTAGGGACATATGGGGCCCCTTCAATCATACCTGGCACAGCACTCTGTTGACAACGTGGGTGTTGGGGGCTGATGTTAATGTGTATATGAGAAGTGTATATGAAAATTGCTGTTTCCCTTCAACGGTACGTCGAGAATAGTGGTTGTGGGTTTTGTCTTTGAGCTGTCGTCTGTAGAGAGATGCCATGTAATGGGTTTTGTGGACTATGTAAATCTACATAATCTCTGTCACTCACAAGTTACCTACACTGTAACTATCCCTCCCTTTTCCCCTGTTCATTTGTTTTCTTTTTGAATAAAGAAAGTTTGAAAAGAAACTCTGCCCCAGCCTTCCCAACCTTTGCAAAGCAACAGCTTATCACACTATTTCACTATAAACTGAAGTGCACCTGGCTCCACCTTGACTCCACTGGCATTTCTTGGGAGACGATCCTTCTTATGTGTTGATAGTGCGATTTAACATTCAGCTCCAAATACCTGTGAAGTTATCCCCTAATTTAAAAGGTTTCTGAATGTACCTGACTTACAGAGGCAAAAAACCTGCCTATAGCTTTACAGCTTTATATTTGGGTCTGCCTAATATCTGAGATAAAATATGACCCCATCCCAGAGGCCTTCCAAAGACAACTTCCTGCTAGGAATTCTCCCAAATTCTCTATAGTCTCTATAGTCTGACATAGACCTGACACCCCTTGAGCCCATTGGACTTTCAGAGGCAACAAGGCTTTGGGAAGGACAGTTTTTAAAGACCCTGGCCCAACACGTACCTTGCTCTGCTTGGGCTCTAAGGGTCTCTGAGAGAGGCACTGGCGACAAGTTACTGACACATCCTCAGCTTTGCTGGTGCTGGCGTTTCAGAGGTTTCAAAGCTCCCTGCAGTATGAATGGCAAGATATCTGCTTCACAAGTGCTCATCAACATTACAATAATGCAGTTTTTCCTTAAAGGGTTAGAGCCTGACCTGACCACCTTCATTTGCAAGGGCCACCCGTCCTGGACTCAGAGCTCTTGTGTTTCAGTACCAAGTATTTGTGTTTGTTTTTCCAGTAGAGATGTAATTCTCGGACAGCGGCTGTTTCTCCCAGTGTCTGGTTGGGGTGCTGCTGGAAGTTTACAGTGGAACGCATTAGGGTCAAGAGGCTTCAGCATCGCGCATTAGGGTCAAGAGGCTCCAGCATCGCTAACTCCATGTTAGCGATGCTGGAGCCTCTTGACCCTAATGCGTTCCACTGTAAACTTCCAGCAGCACCCCAACCAGACACTGGGAGAAACAGCCGCTGTCCGAGAATTACATCTCTACTGGAAAAACAAACACAAATACGTGGTACTGAAACACAAGTGTTTTAAGATCCAATGAAGGTTTTCAGTAAACTGCATCAGTTGTGTTGTTGCATTTTTATGGTGATCGTGATCAGGTGGCGATCATTAAGAGGGCAGTGGGAGAATTCAGATCCCCTCCGAAGAACCAAGAATCAGATTGCGAACAGTGATTTATCATACCATTACCATAGTGATCAGGTGAATTACGAAGTGAACTATTGTTTTTGACCGGAGGATCAGTAGTCTGATCTCACACTTTAGGACAAACTTAGGGCATATTCTCAAGAACGTGTAAATACCATCGCAAAAGTAACTTACTTTATTTTATTTATTTATTTATAACTTAACGCAACTTCCAACATCGCAGTCTATCGCGGGAAAATTACGCTGTGTTAACGAAGCATTCTCAACATGGTGGCACTATGTGATGTTCTCCAGATAAAGATTTAACGGACCGCGTTAAAATCATGAAACGCGAACGCAAAAAAAGCTGCGATGAGTCCAATCGTCATACATAAATCAGCAACAACCAGCTACAGGCCTTCAATTCACATGCGTCTGTCGGGAAAAATCACCATAAAAGTAGAAAAAAATGACAAACAAATGCCATATAACAGCGAAGTACAATGGATGTTGCTGGAGCAATTACGGAGGAGAACCAGAACCCCACAAGCCTCCCGGAGGACCTGCCTGGGACCTTGGAGAGAAGAAGAGTAGGAATAAGTGCTTCAGTCTGCAGGAAAACAGGATCCTGATAACGGAGTTGGTCGAAGACCATCAACAACTGTTCGTCACCTCCACTGTGTCATTGGCAACAAAAAATTGACTATGGCAGTCCACCGTGGACAAAGTAAATGCAGTGGGAGTGCTGAAGAAGACAACGGAAGAGGTAAAGAGACACTGGAATGATGTCATGCCCAAAACCAAGCTGAAACTCACCAACAACCGGAGGGCAGCAATTCAGACTGGAGGTGGGATCCTGCGCCACAGGAGAAGGTGGACGATATGGAGGAAATGGTGTCCACAGTCAACAGTGGGGAGATGTCCAGGGGACTGGACACTGCTCAACATGACTGGACACAACAGCAGCAGGGTGAGTAACAACCAGGGACTGGGGGGACGGGGGAGATGGGCACAATTGCACACATGCACAATTGAGCTGAGCACATCTGCAGACAAACCATGCCCCAGCACCCAACTCGCACTAAGAGACCAATGTACCCCGGTATGCAACATCTCAGTACTGTATAAGCACAGAAGTCAAAGGCACCTCACAGAAAAGGGATTAGGGGCAGTAAAATCAGAGCTGCTGTGCCACTCCCCCAAAATGCAGCACACACACATAACATGCAGAGCACATCAACACTGACAACAATGATGCCCAAACCGCAACACATCTACAACAGTACACAGGACACAACTGGTGCCGACTGGGTGTAGACACTAGCCAATCACAAGTGGCATTGCAGGGAAATGTGTGTTGATAATGTACAAGTACAAACACACACATGTCTGTTGTCGAAATGTCCACTGCCCCCCATCAAGTAAGGAGCTCCTCCCAAACAGCCACGATGTACACATTCATGCAGGCTGTATGTAAACATGTACAATGCGACAACATACATGTGAACACATTGTTAAACTGCATCTCCCTTTCCCATTGTAGAGGGGCAATCCACAACTCCTGAAGAGCAGCCCGAACCTCCCTTCTCTGATGACGAAGAGGAACACCATAGATTTGACTCCCTCCAAGAGTTCATTGACAGCATCCACAGCCCACCTCCAGGAGCAGTTCAGGCCAGCTGCAATGAGGACACCCCACACCCTTCACAGACTACACAGCAGGCAGCACCCACAACCACAGCTACCTCCCAGGACCCCCACGAAGAACATGTGGCCTTCGAATGCCATGTGTTGGGATGCCAGGAGCAGCTGGCTGAACAGGTGCGAGTGGGTTTTTATTGCATGGCAGCCAAACTAGATGCCATACGTGGGTGTCTAAGTCCCATCAGGAACCACTCACAGTCCGTAACGGACACCAACAGTCTGCTCCATGCTCTCCAATGGACCATTGCTGACATTGCTGGAGCCCCGACTCAGAGAATAGAACAACTGTCCAGTCAGAGTGGCTCCAGCGATGTCACCCTGGAGTTGGGACCCATGCGGAGGTTAATGGAGGCCATGGAGCGGCAGGCGGAAAGAGCAGCTGCCGCGGCTGCACACCAGCGAGTGGTAGCTGGGTTCCTCAATGACCTCAAAACCATCCTCATGGCATTGCTGTCAGAAGTGTAATCAAAAGGGTGGCACTGTTCCGGCAAAGGGGTACAGTATGTCACCCATTCGCTATAAGTAAAAATGAGGGAATGAGGAAGAGGGGGAGAGAAGAAAAGTGTAGAGACTCCTACGTGTTGGCACCCACTTATGAGACGGGAGAACTAGTCTTGCCTCTTGTTGCCCTCACACACCCCAAAGGATGTCATGCTTCATCATCGGGCGTTTGCTACTCGTCGGGCCGGTGCTGCAATGCCCTATGGGTCCCCCGAAGGGTCACTTTGGCGGAAATCGTTTTAGAGAACAGCTGTTTGATGCATGCGGGTATGTGGGGTGGGTCCTCTTGGAGGGTGGTGTAATGCATGCAATGTGAGTTAAAACTGTCTAAGGGTTACCAATTATTTTTATGTGGCGGTACCCTTGACAGAGTAAAATACCTGTAGGTTGTGTGTTTCCACAATAGGCTTGATGTGCCCAGGTAACTAGAATGATAAGAAAGTCGACATGTTTCACGCTTGCATGGTCTCAAGGATCCATGGCGATCCTACAGGCCCAAAACAAAACAAGGTGAGGTAATGTGCAGGTTAAAAGGTGAAGGAGTAAATACCCTCTAATGGTGTCAGGGCGGGCCAAAGAACTATGTTCCCATCAGTGTGGCTACAGACTAATTAGTCATGACCGCTCCTGACCAAACCCTAGGAGAGGAAACACCAAAAAACAAACAAGACATACGCCAGAACAGCTTCTGTGGCATCATATTGTGTCCCAATAGTGGATGGCTGCATTGTGCACTTCCCATTGGAATGGAATGTGCACAATGCGGCCATCCACTGTTGGGACTGTTCGGACACAGTATGATGCCACAGAGGCTGTTCTGACGTATGTCCTGTGGGATGTGCACATTGCGGATATCCACTGTTGGGACACAATATGATGCCAGGGTGTGCAGGGGTGGGCATGCACCGCTGGGCGGCAGACGGGGCTGGGGTGCAGCTGCCTGGAAGCGCAGGGGCGGACAGGCGATGATGTTGTGTGCAATTGTATGTACTGTGCCATTCATGTATATGGACTCTGTTTCAGGTGAGGGGTCTATCTCAAATGTGGGACCTGGTGAACTGCACTACGTACCGGAACGTGGTTGGAGACCCACCGGTGTCAGCAGGTGAGCAGTGTGGCGTGGGTGCGCAGTGTCACACTCTCTCAACCTATCCCTCTCTTCTTTTCTCTATCTCTCTCTCTCCCTCTCTGTCCATCTATCTCTCTCTCCCCCACTCTGTCCGTCTATCTCTCGCTCCCCCTCTCTGTCGGTCTATCTCTCACTCCCCCTCTCTGTCTGTCTATCTCTCACTCCCCCTCTCTGTCCGTCTATCTCTCTCTCCTTCTCTTTCTCTCTCTCTCTCCTTCACTCTGTCTCTGTCCCTTGATGTGCGCAGGACACACCTTCTCATCAAGATTTTTGTCTTGCAAGCTGTGACCTAAGGATTGTCCGAGGGGAGCCACCATGTGTATTCATTTCTGTTCTGTGTTTATTTGAATACATTAAAAAAAAATGTTATTACAACAATAACGATCTGCTTGTGTTACTGTACAATCTTAATGTCATTTCTTTATTTCTTTACAGTCACTTGATAAACATTTCCACATTGGTGCACATTTGATTTCCACATTATTAGATGTCCTCACCTGAGTCGCTATCCTCTTCTGGGGCGTGTTCTACTTTCCCCACACCTTAGCCCATTTGCTAGAGAATTTCCTATTTATAAACATGGCCTTCTCCGCTACCATGTCCATATCCATGTCCCTACACCAATGCAACAACGTTGGCACTATCCCACTCCCCACTTTTGCGCTATGTTCCGTGTAGCTATTTTCATGCCTGTCATTGCCCACAGGCATTGGGTGTGAGTAAGATCTGTCAGGCCCCAGACATCAAGAAGGCAGCACTGAGGCTCAAGCAAGACCTGTTTCTCAGTGAAGTCTGCGATTGTGCTTACCACTGCCTCCCAGTATGACATTTTCATTTGTTGATTTGAAGGTGAATGTATGATGCTCATTTTTGTGACGACACATGCATGTCACCAGATGTAATTGTGTGACATCAGACGGATTATTTAGTACATGATTCTGTGTAGTTGATGTGGCATGTTTTTGGCCAGGGGGAATCCTGGGGGTGGTGTTGGTGGGTGTTGTGTACCCTCTTGGGTGTCCGGCCGGCATGATCAGTGGCTCCATGGCATCTGTTGCCCTTCAGGTGTGGCTCTGGGCTGGGCTCCCTTTGCTGGTGCAGGCTGTGGTCTGACTTTACACCAGGTCAGAGCAGGTGTTTGTTTCCTTCGGCAAATGTGCCTTATCGCAAAGTGTTTTGTTCTTGTAACTAAAGAGCAATCATTCTGGCTGGCCGATCATCTTTCCTGAGGCAGTAACGCTGTATCTACTCTCAACCATCACATCGCCTCCAATGAGTTAGGTTTCAGTCATACTACTTCTGAGAGGCAAGGTGGCTTTGGAGGTCCAGCTTCCCATCTTATACCAAATACCTAGCATCCTAGTAGGGAACATAACTAGTCTCACACTGGATACTCTTAAGAAGGCCCTGAAGCTTCAGGGACTTTGTAAAAAGTTTGAAAACGATCCTGAAGGTGAAACATATCCTTATATATGCTGGTTGAAGAACCTATACTTTCAAAAGTTGCTAATTTGTGCATGGCATCAACACAGTGACACAACCTCAACCCTCAACATTAACACCAACACCTCAATTGAATATTTGAACAGAGGCGTTTCACAGTTTACTTGTGGTAGCGGGATGAGCGCTGTATGGTTGTAGTGCGTATGAAGAGAATTTTAGGATGAATAGGTGATGTAAGAGGATGGAAGTGATTGGTGGGATTGATGATCCATGAGTGTTTTGTAGAGGACAATTGAAGCGAGAGTGGAGCTTAGCGGAGGGTGGTTCTTGCATCGCTCCCATTATATTGGACGTTTCCTGAAATAAAATAATCAAACCTACACACTGTGTTGGTCATCGATCCTCAGTGGTGATAAGCGAGAGAAAGGACAGGTGCAGCGATTCTCAGGACCTCGACAGAAAAACGCTTGCTTCCTTATTTTGCAGACACAGGGTATCCTCTACTAACTGTGGTGATGCACAAATGCGCTATCAAAGGCTGAAAGGTCGTTTGGTTCAGTTATCAATCCTATTAAAAACATGAGTATTAAAGCGTTTTTATTATATAGTTCCTCTTTCTTATTTGGACAATCCCAAGCAAGGTCTTTGACGGAGTTATCTTGCTGGCATCAGGAGGCTTGACTTTATATTAATTCTTCTATTAAATTGCGATTCAACAATTTTTATCCTTCCTTAAGTTCTGTGTTCAAATGGAGGTGCTTTTCGATAAGCCGTCCATTTCTTGTTGTGTCTCCGAATCTAATCCATTTGAGAAAGTGCCAAGCGACCTTTCAGCCTTTGATAGCGCATTCGTGCATCACCACAGTTACTAGAGGATACCCTGTGTCCGCACAATTAGGAAGCAAGCTTTTTTCTGTCGAAGTCCTGAGGAAGGTGGTGCAAGCCCACCGAAACACGCGTTGACCTGGCGTGGAAATTCACATAACAATCTGTGTTACCTTAGCCACAGTAGAAAGAGATTGTTCTGGATGAGAAGTGATGTGTGTGTTGATGTATGTATGAGTAGTATGTAAGTGTGTTTAAGTGTGTAGGATGTAGGGTATCTTTTTTGATCTGTATATAAAATTTGAGAAATATACACATTTTTTTTGTAAAACAATTTTTATTGCAGAGATCAATGAAATTAGAACAGAATACTGGCATTATTTGTCGCGGGACCCATAGTCCTTTGGTCCCATCCGGTAATCAAGCACACAGCCATACAACCCACATCCCGGAGGCTGGGTGGCGTTCTCATAACAACGGTAGGTTGTATATTCTATCGATGAGTGCTGTCATCACGTTTGGTCTACCGCGCTCTGCTTTTAATTTTTCTCCCCCCCCCCCCAAACAACTATGCGGTGCTTATATGTCCGCTATCATTATCCTGATTCATCCCCCCTCACCCTCCCCCCTCCCCCCAGATGTCTGGACCTAGTCTGGTGCCGGGGGTTCCAGCTGTATTGGGAATGCCAGGAGTCGTATGCCTAGTGTTGTGTTCATGTGTCCGGTGCTAGTGCCGGGTTCAGGACCGCCTCCCCCAGGGCCCCAGGGTCTATTGCCTCCTCCTCCTCGTCACTCTCCACTGCACTATCTCTGAGAGCCTGGACCAGGATTTCCCACGCCATTGCTGCTTCCTGAGCCCTCTCATCTGATCCACGCCGGGCCAGTTGGTACCTAATTGTGCTCTCCGCTGCAGCCCATTTCAGGAACTCGTTCAGCCATCGTCTGTGTGTCGGTGCCGCCTTTGATTTCCACCCTCTAGTGAGCTCCCTCTTCGCAATAAGTAAGCCCATGTCTATGAATTTACTTGATAGTTTGGTTTTGCGTGTGTGCGGGAACCAGTGTAAGATCGTAACTGCGCCGTCGTACAGCAGGTCTCTGTCTGTTACTTCGTTCAGGGTGTCGCCCACCTCCCTCCAGTAATCCTGCAAATGCGGACAGTCCCGTAGCATATGTAGGAGGTCAGCTCTCAGTCGCGCACATCTGGGGCATGCTGCGTCCTCCGCATCAAAGTATGTTGCTATTTTGAGTGGGGTGAGGTAAGCCCTATGGATAGTATAAAGATGTATTAACTGGAAGCGGGCGTTCCTGGTGCTTTTCCTGGCTCTCTGAACCAGTTGGGACCACGTTGTGTCAGGGATCTCTCTTTGTAGGTCAGCTTCCCATTGAGTTTTAAGGCGAGTAAGAGGTTGGATGTTCTCCGCATGCATTCTGGAGTAAAGGCATGTAACTGCCTTGTATGTACCCGCCGCCATCATCGTGTATTGGCATGCTGATGTTGTTTTGGGTTCAATCAGTCCCTCCCCCCAGTGTGCCTGTATGGCCCTTGTCACAGCCGCATGTAATAAGTAGTCGCCTCTGGGGAGGTCGTAACGCTCTAGCAGGGTCTGGTATGGAGTCATTACTCCGTCGTCAAAGAGGTCCCCCACCATTTGCAGTCCCGCCTCCTCCCAAAGTTGGAGTCTCGACCAGTCTCCACCATGTGGCAGCGCTGTTAACATGCCTAACGGGATTTCAGGCGCATAGGGGTGTTCAGGACCAGCTCGCTTTTGCATGCGGTTCCAACATAACCTCATCGTCCGTTCTTCCTGGGATAGCCCACCAAGTACCAACCTTTGTTGGAGGGTTATAAACGCCAACACGTGGCGGGGGCTGCCAAGATCCCTCTCCTGATCTGGGCCCCGGTACGCCCTCGCCACCTCTTGTGTGAAGTACTGTAGCTGCGCCGCCAGGTAATATAACTCGAAGTCAGGGACCGCCAGTCCCCCCTCGTTTTTCGGGCGGATCAGGGTCGCCAGTGCTATTCTCCGCCTGCCTGCTCCCCATAGGAAGGACACTATTTGGGATTTTAAGCGTGTAAAGATCGCTCCCGGTATCCATATGGGGAGGGTCCTAAAGAAATATAGCAATCGTGGCAGGGCTATCATCTTGAGTAGCGACACTCGGCCTGTCATGGATAGGGGGAGGGTGGCCCAGAAGGACATGGCGCCCTGCAGTGCTCGAGTGCAGCGGCCTATATTGCCATCTAAGAGGTCTGCGGGCGCGTGGTAGATATATACCCCGAGGTAGTGTAAGCAGTCTGCCTCCCAGCGTAGTAGAGGATGGACCAGGGAGCATTGTTCTGTCTCTCGTATGGGGAAGAGGCAAGATTTCGACCAGTTGACTTTTAAACCAGAGACATCCCTGAACCGTGCCAGGAGCTCCTCTGCCCCCGCCACTGCCTCCTCGGCGTTATCTAAAAACAGCAGGAGGTCGTCCGCGTATAGTGATATATAGTGGTGGGCCCCTCCAACCTCCAGGCCGTGGAAATAACTGCCGGTCCTAGCCAGTGCAGCTAAGGGCTCCACCGCTAGTGCGAACAAGAGAGGGGATAGTGCGCATCCCTGTCTAGTACCCCTGTGCACCTCATATCGATCCGATATCAGAGTTCCCACCCTCACTCTAGCGCCCGCCGATGCATAGAGCACTTTCGTCCATCGTATGTAACCCTCGCCTAGGCCGAAACTGTGCATTACTTTGTATAAATAGTTCCACTCTAGGCTATCGAAGGCCTTCTCTATGTCGATCGCCAGCACCATGGGGGCTCTCGAATTCGGCGGGGGCTCTGCTATGAACCGAAGTAACCTGCGGATGTTGTGCGAAGTGTTCCTAGTAGGAATGAAACCCGACTGGTCTGTATGGATCAGGTCTTGCATGTGGGCTACTAGTCTAGTGGCCAAAATCGTACTTAGGATTTTATAGTCAGTTGTCAACATTGACAACGGCCGATATGAAGCCGGTTCAGCGCTGTCCCTTCGTGGCTTTAAGAGGGGGATCATGATCGCCTCGCGCATGGAGTGGGGTAGCATGCCCTTCACTTTGGCTTCGGTATAAATTATCTGGAGTCTCGGGGCTAGTAGATCTATATATTTCCCGTAAAATTCTATTGGCAGTCCGTCCATTCCTGGCGTTTTATTACGCGCCATCCTTTTTATCGCTCCCCTGATTTCCGTCAATGTGATCGGTCCCCCGATGGTAGCAGCCTGTTCTTGGTCTAGGTGAGGCAGATGTACCTCAGTCAGTAGCGCTTCTATCGCCTCGTGGCGATCTCCCAGGTCCCTTCTATATAGTTGTTCATAATACACTCTAAAGCAATCTAATATATCCGGTTGGGTAGTATAAACTTCGCCATCCGATCCTTTCAAGGACAAGATCGGAGTGTTGCCCCTGGTAGGGTTGGCGAGCCAGGCCAGGAGCGTCCCCGTTTTATCCCCTTCAGCTAGCGTTTTAGTCAGGTACGTTTTATAATCAAAGCTACGAAGGCGCTCTACTTCTACTGCCACCGCCTCCCGCGCAGTACAGACCCTCTCTTGGAGTTCGGGGTGATTAGGCCGTTCTTTTTCTGCCCTTCTCAAGGTTTGCTCCGCTCTGTCTAAATCATCTAGCAATGTTCGTCGCGCGCCCGCAAACTTTCCTATGCAGTGCCCTCGTACCACCACCTTGAGCGCGTCCCATTCCGCGGCTCTAGACGAAGCAGTACCCTCGTTCTCTGCAAAGTATTGGGAGATCCTATCCTCTAACGCTGCACGGAACGGTGGGTCGTCCAGCGTGTCAGGCCGAAGCCGCCACGTCGGGATCCGCGTAATACCGTTCATCCAATCCAGCGTCAGGAGCAGGGGGTTGTGGTCTGAAATCGTGCGTGTTAAATATTCAGTCCGGGCCACCATCGACAACACCGGTGGAGAGCACAAGAAGGCATCCAATCGGACATGCAGGTCGTGTAAGCCGGAATAAAAGGAATAGTCCCTCTCAGTAGGATGTTGTATTCGCCATACATCCGTCAGGTCCCATTGCTGTCGCCAGTCTAATCTATGTTTCGCTAGTCTGTGTATTGGGGATGTATGCAGTGGTGGGTGTGATCTATCTAGCGTGATGTCTTCGATAGAATTAAAGTTCCCTCCCATCAGTAGTGGCCCGGTAAGGTAGGTAGCCAATGACTTGGAGAGTCTAGTGAAGTATGCCGCTTGCTCTATATTTGGCGCATAAGTACTGCATAGTGCTATATGGCGGCCTCTGAGTAGTCCCTCAACCGCTACAAATCTCCCATCTGGATCTATAGTGTGCCTAGTAAACTGGAAGGGAACCCCCGCCCGAATCCAAATTAGTGCTCCCCTAGCAAATGCTGAATATGAGGTGTAGAACAGGTGCCCCCTCCATCTCTTTTGCAGTGCTATACCCTCTTTCTTGGTGAGGTGGGTTTCTTGCAGAAAGGCTATGTGAATCCCCCTACGGACCAGGTAGGAGTGCACTTTGTATCTTTTCGCCATTGAATTCAGCCCTCGCACATTCCAGGACACACATTTTAATGATCCCACATTATCCATTGTCTCGTTGCAGTCGGATTAAGCCCACTTCCGTCCGCGACCAGACTACAGGTTTGACATCAACCCCACTTGCCCCCAACAAAACCCCAAAACTTCTTCTCTGAGCATTGGCTTTTCCCATCTCAGACCCTTCCCCCTCCCCCCCAACTACGCCCTGAGAAACCCCAACCTCTCCAGGCCCCCCCCTCCCCAGAACAGGACCTAACCACATAAGAGTTATCCCCATCCAAACTGGAGAGCAACGTGCTCTCAATTCCTCGTATTCCGCAGTATGTACTGCGGTGGCCTTATGGGCCTCTGGGTGCGTGTATTAGCTTTGTTACGTTCAGTTCGCTTACCCCTTTCCCTCGCCCTGGGATGCGTATCAAGGCTTACACAGTATAGTCTTACAGTTGCCTTGTTCAAGTGTTCGTGAGCGCCGGATCAGCCATGGCAGTCCTTGTCAGATCTGTACGTTCCATGCTCAGATGCCGAAGATTTCTTCTGCCGTTTGCGGTGTAACCTTCGGGCCTTTTGTGCTGTCTTCTTCTGATAATTCCGTCTCCGAGCCTGTTTTTGGTTCTTCTGAGTTAGAGTCCCTCTCCGTTAGTGTCGGCGTTGTGCCAGAAACCTTCTTCACTGCTTGCAGTGCCGCTTTCCGTTCTTCTTCCGTCTGAGAGTCCGTCGGTTTTTTGGAGTTTCGCCTATACATCCGGAGCCTCCTGGATTGCCGTGCCGGGCGCAGGTGAAGCTCTTCTTCCGCTCTGTGGCGAGCCCCGTCCGTCCCAGCCTTATAAGTTTCCCACCAGTCCCATGCCTCCGCAGATGACATGAAGAATAAGGCCTTCCCATCTACTAGTATCCGCAGCTTGGCCGGGAATAACAGCGAGTATTGCAGCCCCTCCGTACGTAGTTCTTTTTTGATGGATAGGAAGGAGGCACGTAGTTTTTGAGTCTCGAAGGTGTAATCCGGGAAGAGCGTGACATTTTTATTGTCGACCTGGAAGGGCCCCACGTCTCTTGCTCGCTGCAGCAACCAGTCTCTGTCTTTGTAGTGGAGTAATTTGATTACCACCGGACGAGGGGGTAGACCCGGCTTCGGGGGTCTGGCCGGGACTCGATGTGCCCGTTCTATGGTGAAGAAGGGGGATAGGCCCTCCGGGGCCACCACAGTCCTCAACCAGTCGTCTAGGTAGCCTGCCATGTCCGTCCCCTCCTTTTTCTCCGGAAGGCCTACTAAGCGTACATTATTCCGCCGACTGCGATTTTCGGCGTCTTCCGCCCGTCTCTCCAGTGCTTGTATGTGGTCCAGCGCTTCAGTTAGCCTCCCCTTTGTCGCAGCATGTTCCGGCACAATGTCTTTCAGGGTGGCCTCCACCTCCTTCACCCTGTCGGCCAATTTTCCGTGGTCTGCTCTTAGGAGTCCCAGCCCAGTCGATACCTGGGCAATATCCCGGTGTAGGGCGTCTTTTGTGGCCGCGATAGCGTTGAGGATCTTGTCTTGCATCTGTTGCAGCTCCGATGGGGGTTGCTGAGTATTCTCTGGAGTTTCCATGGTCGGGCCACCGTCTCCCTTCGGACCCCGCGGCTTCCCCATGTCGCTCTGGTAGGAACAGCTGGCTCCGACTAGGCAGTCGTTGGTCGCCGGGTCTCCCAGCAGGTGGCCAGTTCGCACTCCCCAGCCCTGTGCGCGTTGCTGAAAGGTGTTTCTCGTGTCGCGGAAGTTGTCAATTCCCTTCCGGTGGTGCCTGTCGGGGCCTCGGTGTTCTGCCGCCTCAGTGGTGCGTTCACCTTTTATAGCAGTAATGGTGTCTATGGGCGTTCTTCCCAGTGATGGGGCTCAGTCGTGCCTGGATTCCTCTCTCCACTTAGTGCCCGGTCACCGACACTAGGCACCCCACCTCTAGGCACTCTACTCTGCTGTCGTTGCCGTACGCCTCGACGGCTGCTGTGCTGGGTTCCTGGCTGTATTTTGTGCACAGCAGGGGGGGGGTTAGTAGGGTCTAAAACCGGGAGGTCAAGGTGTCGAGCCCAGGGTGGGCTGCCCCTTCTCACTTCTGCCGATTCTCCGGGTGCCGTACTGGGTAGTGCAGGGGTCCCACATCGGTGGCGTCACCAGCAGCTCGGAGCGGTCGTGTGGACCCTCACGGGTTGCCCCCCCGGTGGTCTGCTTGGTGCGTAGTTCGAGGGTGCACCCCCGCAAAGACGGGGCTTGGGCGCAACCGTCGCGGAGGAGGTGAGGCCCCCGCTTATTAGTGCCTTCTATGGCCAGTGAAGTTCGCAGCAGTAGGGCAAACTTATTGGGCAATTGAGCCCGGTTCCGGGGCACAGACAGCGTAGCACCCGGCTGGGTAGGACTCCGCTAATGGCGCTGGCTGCGTCTGAGTAATCCAGGCGGATTCCCGGGCAATCTCCGCGCGCCGTCTCTGTTGTTTTCCTACCTTCAGGTCAAAAGACTGAGTCACTGACAGCCGATGGTCGGTGCGGCTCCCGTCACTCAGCAGCCCCGGATCAGGCTCCTCGCTGACTTCGCGGGTATTTCGGCTCGCCTCAGCCGTACTCGCAGCTCCGGTCCCGCCGTGCACACTAACGGTGGGGTTCGGCTGATAGGGTTACAGGCCCCCCAGCCGGGGTGTAGATTCCGGCCGCTCCGGGCCGGGACTCCGCCAGGCCACTCGGGCCCCGCCTCGCTGCTCACCAACCTCGGATCCGCCGGAGCGCTGAGTCAGGCCGAGGGCTGCGCTCGCCCGTTCACTGGACTGCGGTCGTTGTCCGCCTGGGCACTGGAATAGATCTAGTGTTTACCAGCAGTAGTCGGAGATCTCTGCGCTGCCATTTTGTGTCTCCCCGGCCCGGGTCCTTTATGACTCGATTCGCCCTTTAGAGGCGTCCGGTCGGTTCGTCACTCGACCTGTATAGGCACAGATGGTATTTATGGGATCGACCCGAGTTTCACGGGGATCCCTCTTCTGGTTCCGGATTCTTACAGGATTATCGGGCTGTGGGCGAGGAGCCTCGCTAGACTGCGTCTGTTCCCATCGGCTGCTAGCCACGCCCCCCATTTGAGAAATATACACATGATGATTTGTATTTTACTATTTATATGAATTGACTAAAAGAATATAATGAATTCAAAAGGAAAATATATATCGAAAAAAGTGGAAAATAGTTTTTGATACAAAAAAATTAATAAATTACTGTAAACATAAATAAAGAAAGTGTTTTTGTCATGCTTTGAAGGACTCTTGTAAAATATGAGAACTATGTCATAAGATGAAAAGTATTTAGGCCACGAGGGAACCTTGTTTTGCTATCAAGTATAGCGATATACTTACATGTATTGTCAATTAACTTTATTTTCTTCGCGCTTAATGTATAATATTGACCAGTTGATGTCTTCATTATTCTGAGCTCGGGCTACGATGGATACTTTTATTTTGTTTGCTACATATTTTGTGCCAGATTATATACATTGACTTACGATATGTAAAGAATGTTACCCCTGCCAGCATTGCTTTCGAAACAGAGGTACCTGCCAATTGAATGGAAAATGTAATTATTGTATTTAAGGCTGATATGGAGGTTTTAGAAGATGGAGAATCTACTGCTCAGCGGAAATTGTTCCTTTTTAAACATTGCAATGAGGTTCAAAAAGATTAAGAATTTACCGTCTTTGGAAAATATGGCAAATTTGAATGTTTTTTAAACTGGAGTCAAGCAGTTACAAGAAGGAATGGAAAGAGCTGCTTTCGAAAGATACATATTTTACTCTACAGATCAAAGAGAGGAAAGACAATAGGTCAATATGTTTCTGTAATAAATGCAATGGCAGTAACCTGAACTGTTGAGCATTTTACGTATAATGATGTTTTAAGGGATCAAATACTAATGAAGGCAACATCTAAGAAGGTGCAAGAGTAGCTAGGGACAGATATGGATACCACACATATGAGGGCAATACGTTTTGACGAAAGTATAGAGTTGTCTGAAAAAAATTGAAGACCAGCACATACAGGAGAGCCACCAAGCAGCCAAGATGGTACACCAAGAAACTGAGAACATCAAAACGTCACTGTAAGCAACTGGAAAGAAGATGGTGCCCAATCAAGGACACCTCAGACAGATCCATCTTCTACACCTCCCTCAACCTCTACAATGGGCTGAATAGCACTTCAATAGTGTAAGAGAGTTCACTAAACCCGCAGCAACAGAAAACACCATCACCCCCTCCCAAGAACTGTGTGACAGACTTGTCTACTTTATCCAGTACAAGATCACCACCATCAATAACAACTACGAACCCCGGTCCAAGTCCTAAGATTTTCATCTCCCCACGCACTCACTGATATCAACATGGACCACAATACCTCATGGGACCACATAACCCCCAGGATACCATCATAAACTCCATTCACTCAGGAGCCCCATGGACCCCTGCCCGTACCACATTTCCACCCTTGGAAGCTGCAGTTAGATCATCACCCTCTTCAACTCCTTAATTGCAACAGCCACCTTTCCCGAAGACTGGAAACATGCAGAAATCAAACCACTCCTCAAGAAACCATCCGCCAACCCAAGCAAACTCAAAAACTACTGCCCCATCTTACTTCTCTCTTTTCCTAACAAAGTCTGGAAAAAGCCATCACAGACAACTTACAAAATATCTGGAGCAGGAATCTTCTCCTAGACACTTACCAATCTGGATTCCACGCCAACCACAGCATCAAGACTGCCTTGATCACAGCCACCGATGACATCATAGCCCTCTTCGAACGGAGAGAAACAGCAGATCTGATCCTCCTCGACCTTTCAGCATCCTTTGACACCCTATGTCATCACCATATCTCATCACACCCTGATCAAAATACTGCATCACATTGGTATCCAAGGAGGCGAATACAAGTGCATTGCCTCCATCCTCACTGGAAGAGCACAGAAGGTCCGCCTACCTCCATTCACCTCTGAGCAGAAGGACATCTGCAGTGTCTCTCAAGAATCCTCCCTCAGCCAAACCATCTTCAACATCTACATGACTCCATTGGCCAACATCATCAGATCCACGGACTAAACATCGTATGTTATGCAGAAGGCTCCAAGCTTATCCTCTCGCTCTCAGAAGATCCCACCAACACAAGAACCAACTTTCATAGGTGCAAGACGAGCATTGAAATCTAGATGAAGGACAACTGCCTAAAGCTCAACATGGACAAAATGGAAGTGCTGATCTTTAGCAACAACACCACCTCTGGCCCTTGGATCTAGGACCATCATCCAAGCGGACAGACCACACCAGAAACTTCGGCATAATTCTGGACAGCAAACTGACCATTAAGTCCCTGATCAATGCAATTGCCCCTGCCTGCTTTAGTACACTTTGCATGTTACATAAAGTCTTTAAATGGCTCCCCCTGAACACAAGGCATACCATCACTCAGTCTCTAATCACCAGCAGATTAGATTATGGCAATGCACTCTACGCTGGAAGGATCACCACACACCTTCTGCAGAGACTCTAGACCATACAGCACTCCGCTGCAAGACTCACCCTTGATCTCCCCAGATGGACCCACATAACCCCCTACCTCAGAAGACTCAGCTGGCTCCCCATATTAAAGAGATGCAAATTCAAGCTCATAACCCATGCCTACACAGCCCTGCACAACCAAGACTCAGCCTACATAGACCATCACTTGAATTTCCACCACCTGGAGAGACAACTATGCTTCACCTCCTTCTCACTCACCCACACTCCCGGCATCCACCGAGGTAACTGGAACGACCTCACTCTGAAGCTATCGACCTCCGCCTCTCTACTGGAATTCTGGAAAGCACTCAAGACCTGGCTGTTCGACTGAGTAACCTGAACCATCATTACCCTCAAGTGCCTGGAAACCCTCTCCAGTAATTAGTCATGCTATATAAATCCACATTATTGATTGAATGATGGATTAATGCATACCAACAAACTTGGTAAGCAAAGTAGAGTAGGAATTTTACTGAATTCATTATCCCTAAAGAGGCATATCAGTACAAGGGGATGCCTTTTTGGGCTTGCCAGTTTTGCTGCTGTCTTTCAAAGAATCATGTATAAAGTCCTTTGTAAACGGAATGATGAAAAAGTCTTTCAACCCAACATTTTACATTTTGGCATGGTTAAAGCGGAACATGATACTAACTTGAGAAGGTTTGTGGCAGCTTTGCAAAAACTAGGTTTAACCATTAAAATTAACAAGAGTAAATTCGGGAAACCGAGGTTGATATGAGGTTTGGTTGCAGAGTCTAAGGAAAAATAAATCTAATTTTTGGGTCTCATGGAATTCTGCTTAAGATTTAGCCCAAACTATAAGTAGAAAATTGGGGGCAAGATCTTGGTAGCACTAAACAGGAATTTGTTGCACACACCATGTTTAAAACTTTTTGTGGCTGGAAGGACGTATAATTGCTATTGATGTGAGTGGGTATGGATTGGGACAGTTTTATTACGAATACAAATAGGCTGAATAATATATGGTATCTGATGCTTCTTCCATTGTATGTGAAGCTGAGAAAACATATTCTGTGAACTGTTCGCATGCAAACTGGCTGCTGTAAGTGTGTGTTTATGGTTGTCAGAAGAGACCATAAACCCCATGTAACGATGCTATAGTTGTGGGGGCAAACTTTCACTGGTTGGAACACTTAGAGGCTTATTTACAAGCCCCTTGCAACACCGGTTTATCACTTTTAGTGATGCACTGGCGGCGTATTTTTCTGCCCCATATATACAAGGACATGAAAAGCCACCCTGCGTGGCTTTTCCTGTACTTGTGAATACGGTCCCTTTACACGCAGCACTTTTTGTGAAAGGGGCGTCCCATGGGTGTTACTTTGGGTGTTCCCACGCAACACCCATGGACTCTGACACATTTCCAGATTTACGAGAAATAATATACCTGGAAATGCGTCTAAATGCTATTCCTCCCCGGGGAGATGTATTCATTTCTCCTCATTTTTTTCCCTCTTTCTATGCTTGCTGCATTCTTCAGCACACATAGAACGAGGAAATCACCTCTTGTGATTGTTTATGTGCAGGATCGTGAGCCTTCCTGCACATAAACAATTATTTAAAAAATGACGTTTTACAAATTCTATGTGTGCTAATTCAGCACACAGAACTTGTGCAGCACACATAGAAGTTGAAAATGCCATTTCAGATTGTTTATGTGAAGGAAGGGACACCTAACTGCACATAAACAATCATCCTCGTGACGCAGGCATCCTTGCACCATTGTGCAAGGGTGCATATGTTGGCGCAAGGCAGCTAATTGGGCGCCAGCACAGGGGAGAGCAAATGGATCTCTTTGTAAATATGATTCATCCCTGTGCTATGAAAGTGCTGCAGCGTAGCACAGCTAAAGGGCTTGCGGTGCACTTTCTTGTAAACGAGGCCCTTGAACTAGGAAGACATGGACACTAGAAATGGAAAAAGCAAGAATCTGTGGGATTAAATTGATTGTTTTGGGTGGTCTACGGAGCAACACTTGAATGGGACGTGTAGAGTTTGCAGTTAGATTAGGGTTGAATGGATGGTGCATAATCGTATTATGCTAAGAGGTGAGAATATTATTCCACCAGAAAAACTGTGGGGAGATATCATTGAGCTCTGTCATGATAATCAATGAGTAATGCAAGTGCTAAAAGTTTTGGTGGTCAAGTGTGGCTGCCAAGATTGACTGATAAGTGAGAGGTTATGACGCATAATGTAGCAGCAACAAAATAGTCAACGCTTGCGAAACTCCAGCCAGACCTGTTGTGTTATCATATGATCCATGGAGAAAACTGGACCTCAACATCATAGGCCCGTTGTGGTGTTACTGCAACAAGAGTCCTTTGCAATGGTTTATATTATTTCATCAAGTGCCTAACATTAAGGATACTGGAGAGTGTTACTATAGATGTGGTGATTGACTTTAAAGACAATGTATTTTGTTGCTCAAGTATTCCGAGGAGCTCATCACATCAGCAAAAAAGCAGGAATTATTGAGGAATGGTGGGCTCGATTCACAGAACTAACTTAAGACAAAATCCTAAATTTACTACCATTTTCATATTGACAGAAGACACTTACTCATTTCGGTATTCACAGAAGTTAGGACTCCTAACTTTAGGAGTCCTAAATGCCTTCTGTGAATACCGAAAGTCTTAAAATTGGGATTTTTCTCAATTTAGTAGTCGTAAAGTTAGGACTCCTAACTTTAGGACTCCTAAACTGAGAAAAATCCTAATTTTAAGACTTTTGGTATACACAGAAGGCATTTAGGAGTCATAACTTTACTGCTACTAAATTGAGAAAAATCCTAATTTTAAGACTTTCGGTATTCACAGAAGGCATTTAGGAGTCCTAAAGTTAGGAGTCCTAACTTCTGTGAATACCGAAATGAGTAAGTGTCTTCTGTGAATACCAAAATGAGTAAGTGCCTTCTGTGAATACGAAAATAGTAGTAAATTTAGGATTTTGTCTTAAGTTAGTTCTGCGAATCGGGCCCGCAGTCATTAAATATGTTTTGTACTCCTGAATATCTCCCTGAGGTGCACAGTCATGTAGAACAAGTTAACCAAATGGTGAGGTGATCTCTCCAGTTGGGTGCAAAGTCAGGAGTGAGTTGGAGGAGAGCTTTACAAGCAAAGTTACTGACTTACAGGTCCACACCTAATTCTGTTAGGGAAAGACACCATTTCAATTAGTATCCGGAAGGAAATCTGTGACGAAACTGCTTCTCTGGGCGTTGATTATCAGTCAAGGTGAGTTCAATAATGTTAAGAATGGTCCAGCAATTAGAGCAAGTAGAAAACTATCATCAGTGCGTAGTTTGAAAAAGGATTAGTGATGGGTCAAAAACTTTTGCCAAGATTTGCACTGCTGGTTTTACCGACTATCAGGGGTGCCAAATACGAAGGGGTGTAATATTGATTCTGCCGCATGCTTTTTCCATCCTTCACAAGACACACCCGCCCCTTTATCTCATTCTTGCCTGTTCTTTTTTATCCTTGCTCTCGTCCTCTGTCACAGTTTTTCTGTATTTCTCTTCCTCCCTTTTCCCCCTTTTGTGTTTTTCTCTCTCCCGTGCTTGGGGTAAAATTTTGCTGATTAAAATAAGTGCCAATGCCCACAAATGAGTGCCACTTGGCCCCACCTGCAACCACCAGCTCTAGCACTGAGGATAAGTTAATTCAATAAGGAGCATTGGGAAGATTAATTAGCCTATGATGGAATTAGGACAGTGAGCGAGGATCCAAACTGTTTGGTATTCAGTCCTCGCTTACTCCAGGATTGTAAGCATTGGAGTGCAAGAATGGGCGAATTTCCTGCACACCAATACTTCTTGAATCAGGAAAGACTTATTGCAACAATAGATTATTTTTCCTACTGTGAGATGATGCTACAGCCTGTCATAGTCTAAGTACCCGAGTTGTAGTCTCACACGTTGCCGAATCCTCTTCCCTCTACTGAATGAACTTCAAAGGCTGTTCTAGATTGCTTATTGACGCAGATCCATTCAAATCCCCTACCTAAACAAGCATTGGCAAAGCTAATAGATCTCACATATGCAAGAGCTATTGGCTTTGCCAATATGGTTTAGCCATGTTGTCAGGGGCGGCCGGTGTAGGTAAGTATGGTGAGGCAGGGGAGTGGTGTAGCAGTAGTCGACAAACAACAATGTGGGAATATAACATTAAAAAAACCTTACCTTGAGCTCGCCCCATCGCCGACTCAGCAAAGCGGCAAGCACAATGCAAGCAGTTTTCTTTTTTTAATGTCATTTTCCCTAGTTGTCTTCTGTTGACTCCACCCCAGCCTCACCATGCTTACCTGCACCTGCCGCTTCTGCATGTTGTACACCACTACGGCTGCTGTTCAGCATGGCTAAAGGTTAGAGGCATAAAGGAGAGTGGCGGAGAGTCGAGTGTCGTAAAATAAAGTGCTGTGGAGTGTAATGGAGTGATACTGAGAGTCGTAGAGTGGCATGGAGTGCGTAAAGTGGCATAGAGTAGAGTTGAGTGGCATGAAGTAGAGTGTCATGGAGTGGTCTAGAGTGTTGTGGATTGTCGTAGAGGAAGTAAAGTGTCATAGAGTGGAAGGGTGTAGAGTGGTGTAGAGAGTCATAGAGTCGAGTGGCATAGACTGTCATTTTGCAGTAGAGTGTTGTAGAGTGGATTGGCATAGAGTGAAGTGGAGTGGCATAGAGCAGAATGGAGTAGTGTATAGGGTGTTGCATAGAGTAAAGTGTTATAGAGTAGAGTGTCATAGAGCGGAGTAGATTGTCATAGAGTGGAGTAGTGTTGTAGAGTGGAATGGCATAGAGTGGAGCAGAGTGTTGTGCAGTGGCATAGATTGTCATAGAGTGGAGTGGCATAGAGTTGCGTGGAGTGGGGTGGCATAGAGTGGAGTGGAGTAGAGTGGAGCAGTGTGTTGTAGAATAGAGTGGCGTGAAGTGGCATTGAGTGGTGTAGAGGGAGTTGTGTAGAGCATTGTAGAGTGCAGGTGTGCCCTAAAGTGCCATAGAGTGGAGTAGAGTGTTATAGAGTGGAGTGGCAAAGAGTGGAGTAGAGTATCTAAGAGTGGAGTAGAGGAGTGGAGTGTCATAGAGTGGAGTCAAGTTGCCAAGAGTGAAGTGGCGAAAAGAACAGTCGTGCAGAGTAGAATGGCATAGAATGCAGTGGCAAAGAGTGCATTGGTTTTCAGTAAAGTGGCGTAAAGTGCGTTGCCATAGAGTGCAGTGACGTAGAGTGTAATAGCGCAGAGTGGAGTTGTGCAGTGTAGAATAGAGTCGAGTTACGCAGCCTAGATTGCAGCAGTGTAGAGTGCAATGGTGTGGAGTGGTGTAGGGTGGAGTGGTGCTGAGAAGAGAAGAGTGGCGGAAACTGCAGTGGGATAGAGTAGATTGTTTTAGAGTAGAGTGAGGTGGTGTAGAGTGGAGAAGTGCGGGTAGAGTGGAATGGTGCAGTACAGAGTGAAATGGTGTAGAGTAGCGTGGCATAGCATTGAGTAAGGTAGAGAGCAGTTGCGTGGTGTACAATGGTACAGACAGACTAGATTACAGTGACGTGGAGTGATGCAGAGTATAGTGACTTAGAGTGTCGTGGCATAGAGTGCATTGGTGTAAATTGGCATAGAGTTGAGTGGTGCAGAGTTGGGTGCAGTGGCACAGAGTGCAGTGGTGCAGAGAAAAGTAGTATAGAGTTCAGTGGCGGAGAGTGCAGTGCTGTAGAGTGCCATGGCGAAGATTAGAGTGGTGTAGAGTTCAGTGGCACAGAGTCGAATAGTGCAGAGAAATTGATGTAGAGTGCAGTGGGGTAGAGTGGATTGGTTTTGAGTAAAGTGTTGGAAATTGCATTGGAGGCTTAGTGTTGTGGTTTACAGTAGAGTGGCATAGAGTGCAGTAGTGTAGAGTAGAGTGTTGCACAGTCTAAATATCGAGTTTTTTTTATCGACTGGACAGATTATCGACTACAGAATATCGACATTGCAGTAATATCGATGTTAATTTTATCGATTTTTAAGTGTATTTAGTATATGTAAAAAATATCAAATGTTAAGATATAGACTGTCAGAATATCTAAAGAGAAAATATCGACTGTTAAAATATCGATTTGTGGAATGTATAATGTTAAAAATGTTGTATTTTTAATTTATTTTAGTTAAATATTGTTTATGTCTGGTATTTAATGTAATAAAATATGTAATTAATTTTTAAAAAGATAAAAAAATATGTAGTTAAAAAATAATAAAAATTTTTAGGAGCGGGTTGTGGGTTTTTAGGGGAATAGGGTGGGAAGTGTTTTAAAATATATAGAATTAAATTAAAATAAATGTATAATAATTGTAAAATGTAGTAAAAATGTATGTTTTAGTAGCGGGTTGTGGGTTATTAGGGGAATAGGGTGGAAAGTGTTTTAAAATAATTTAAGAATACATTTTAAATAGAATTTTAAATTATTTATTTGTAATTAGAATTTTTTTTAAATTGTTTGTGAAATTATTGTGAAATTATTTATTGGAATTTCGAAATTAATTAGAAATTAATTTCGAAATTATTTTAAAAATAATTATTGAAATTTAGAGAATTATTTGAGAATAATTACTAATTTTATGTGATAATGTTTTTTTAAATTTTGGAAATAATTAGAATTTAAATGAGAAAAAAAAATTGATTTATTGTTAAAAATGTAGATATTTATTTGAAAATATTTTGGAGATAAAAATGTCATATTTTCATTAAAATTAGATATATTTTTTAAATAAAATAGAAAATAAATCGAAATTATTATTTGAAATTTGAATATTTATTTTATATTAAATTCAAAATACATTTTTGTGAAATCTTTTATTAAATTTAACCAAATTGAATGAAAATAATTTACAAAATAATTTAAAAAAATAAATGTGATTTATTTCTAAAATTTAAAATGTTATATTGTATGAAATATATAAAATAATGGGAGTGTTTAAGTTATATGGTTTTAGTGACCAGTATCTTTAATGAGTTTTTATTTTGTGGAGTGGGAATGGAAATTTGTAAGGAGTGAATGTCCAGTATCTTTTGTTATTTTATATTTTGTGGAATGGGAATAGTAATTCATATGGGTTGAATGTCCAGCACATTCCCTGAGTTTATACTTGGTGGAGTGGGAATAGTAATTTATATGGGTTGAATGTCCAGCACCTTTCCTGAGTTTATACTTGGTGGAGTGGGAATAGTAATTTATATGGATTTACTGTCCAGCAACTTCCCTGACTTTATACTTGGTGGAGTGGGAATAGTAATTTATATGTGTTTACTGTCCAGCACCTTCCCTGAGTTTATACTTGGTGGAGTGGGATTAGTAATTTGTATGGGTTGAATGTCCAGCACCTTCTCTAAGTTTATACTTGGTGGAGTGGGAATAGTAATTTATATGGGTTTACTGTCCAGCACCTTCCCTGACTTTATACTTGGTGGAGTTGGAATAGTAATTTATATGGGTTTACTGTCCAGCACCTTCCCTGAGTTTATACTTGGTGGAGATGGAATCGTAATTTATATGGGTTTACTGTGCAGCACCTTCCCTGAGTTTATACATGGTGGAGTGGGAATAGTAATTTATATGGGTTTACTGTCCAGCACCTTCCCAGATGTTATACTTGGTGGAGTGGGACTAGTAATTTATATGGGTTTACTGTCCAGCACCGTCCCTGAGTTTATACTTGGTGGAGTGAGAATATTAATTCATATGGGTTTACTGTCCAGCAACTACCCTGACTTTATACTTGGTGGAGTGGGAATAGTAATTTATATGGGTTTACTGTCCAGCACCTTCCCTGATTTTATATTTGGTGGAGTGGGAATAGCAAAAACCTTTTAGAGATACATATTTTGGCTGGTAGTATATTACAATTATTATTTCGTTGTAACTTAATTAACTATAGTAGTAATTTTAATTATTGTTAAATTAGTAGTATATTGATAAAGATCTCACAATTTTTATAATTTAATAAAAATAATTAATAAATAATTTAAAATATATTTGCATTGTATTTTATTTAGAAAATTAAAAAAGGAGACACACACATGTTTAAGTGAAAACATTTAGAAACTGTTTATTAAGATGTAAAAAGAAATGGCAATTAGAGGAAAAGTTTTTATTTGTAGTTTAATTTTGTAAGTGAATAGTTTAAAAAAACAAAAATAAATTGCAAGTAAATTTTTGTATATAAAAAATATTAAATTACAATGAAACAATTTTTATGTTACTTCACATATATTGCAAATGTCAATTTTTAATACAAATATCATTACTTAGTGTACAATTTATTTCTTAACAATAATTTTAAATCACATACAAAATAGAAATATTTTAATAGTAAACATGTTGAAAATAATTGTTATATTTGTTGTACATACATTTTTTAGTCTTTTATAGTACAAATTATTGATAGATACATTTTTTACAGATCTCGAAATAGTAACATTTTTGTTGCTTACAAAATGATAATATTCTATAAATTAATAAATTAATATTGAAAATATTAATAATATTAATTTTTACAAAAGTGAATAATGAGAAAATATTTTTAAATCGTACATACATTTTATAATCACATTAACATATTTATAAGCATAAGGTTTAGCAGAAGGTGAATGATTAAAGTAATTTCAACATTATAATTAATTACAAATTGTACATATAAATAATATTTTGTTTTTCATTCTTTATTAAATAATGTTGTAAATAATTTTTTTAAATAAATATATATTTATAATTATTTAAAAAAATTATTAGGAACAATAATATATAATGTAAACCTATATTTTTAATTTTAAAGTATGAGAAAATAGAAAATAAATAGGCTTTTCAGTTATACAGACTATTTTTTAACCGCGTAATGTTATTTTGTTTGATTTGGTACTGGAACAGCTCGCAGTTGGATGCTGCATCACGTTGGAGAGGGTAGGTTTGTTTTTGTTGTATTTTATAAGCTAGGAAATTTTATTTAAGTGTATGTGTGGTGTATTTAGTTTGAGTAGGATTGTAATATATATTGTAAATTGTGTTTTAGGTGTTAGCTCGAGTGTACGATATTTAAGGCTCGATTCCGATCCGGTAAAAAAATCCACCGTACGATTCGTATTCGTAGCCCTTTCCGTACGAATCATACCCGTCCGTCCGAGTCGCGTAGTACGATCCGCATTCCGTGAATCCGTCCGAATCGTCGCGATCCGTACGTATTGCAAGGCTGAGACTGACGCCGTACGACCCAACGAGTACGATCCGGACCGGGGAATCAGGACGCGATTCGTACGGTCCACGTCAGGTAAGGGCGATTCGTACGGAAAAGCGCATGATTACATACACCCCGTACAGCGCGTACCCCCCATGATTGCAGGGGTACGGCACGTACCCCTGCGATCATGGGGTGTACGAGCCGTACCGCCATTGTACGATCGGTGTACGAGCCGTACCGCCATTGTACGATCGGTGTACGAGCCGTACCCCATGTACGATCGGTGTACGAGCCGTACCCCATGTACGATCGGTGTACGAGCCGTACCCCCATCGTACATGGGGTACAGCTCGTACACCGATCGTACATTGAGTACGGCTCGTACACCGATCGTACATGGGGTACGGCTCGTACACCGATCGTACACAGATCGTACAATGGGGGTACGGCTCGTACACCCCATGATCGCAGGGGTACAGTGCGTACCCCTGCGATCATGGGGGGTACGCACAGTACCCGGAGGGGCCGTTCCGTACCTGTTTCGGCACGAACTCTGCTTTTACGGCTGTTTTCAGCTCCCGTAGAAAAAGGGTCGTACGGTGCGTACCCGACACGTATCGTACTTGCTGGGTCGTAAAAACCAGCCGCGAACCGTACAGATGTCGCGTACAGCAGGTTCCGAGGGAGAATCGTACGGAGATTAGAGTCGTACGGTGTCTTGTACGACTCGTACGGAGTACAGCTCCTGGTACGAATCGTACTTCGTCGTACGTACGGGGGACGTTGCAGGGTACGATTCGTACGGGAAAAATGCTCCGAGCGGCTATTCGGAGCAGTTTTTCCCGAATCGGAATCGACCCCTTAGTGTTTACCGCGTTTTAGTACTAGGTGTGTGAAAGATGTTTATATGTTTAAATGTTACTAAATGCTTATGTTCATAGTATAAAAATGTATTTTTATATGTGTATGGGTGTATTTGTGTGGGTGGGTATGTGTTTTTTCTATTTTTAGGTTGTCGTCGCTCTTTTAGTTTTTGGAGGAGTTCCGTTTTTTTTTAAAGTAGTGTGATGAGTATTATATACTCAGATTTTTACACACATACTTTGTTTTTTGGGTTTTCCAGGAGCGTTTATTTTTTTAAATTACCATTTTCGGGTTTTGAAGGGTATACTCTGTGGATTACATTGGAGAGGAGTCGCCATGGATTTGCTTGTATTTTTTCATTTTTTTTTTGGGCTTCCTTGGATTGTATGGACATTTTGGATTACTTCGTATGGATTTTTTTACATTGGATTACTTTTGAAGAAGCGACAAAAACTGTAAGTATATCAGGAAATGTTTTTGGGTGGGAAATCTGTTTAAATGGGTTGTATTGCTATGTTATATGTAACAGTTTGAAAGTAACTTATCAAAATTAATGTAATAAATGTGTTTGTAATTTATTTGATAATTTAATCACAATTTGTTACATATGGTACTGGTAGAAAAATGTGTATTTATAAATGGCTAATGTTTGTATAGTTGTTATATATTTCATAGAATCGTTTTAGCTATCATTGAGAGATATTCTAGTCCTCTGGTACTTGGATAGAGGGTAACTTGGCTTTGGAGTGTGTTATACATTTTTTTGGTTTGTTTAGTTAATTTTGGTTTTATCAGGGTTACTGATTGCTCCATTCGGAGCTCTTGGTAACTGTTCTTTTTGTAGGGATTGAATTAATTTGTAAAGGGTAGGTGTTCCTCTGCCTGTGGTTGCTTGGAAGGCGTTGCGCCATCCCTCAACTGCGTTGTTTGTTTTTGCTTCCTTATTTAGGGTCCTAAGGTAGACATTCCACCAGGCTACTTGATATTTATGTTGTCTTCTATGACCTGATTGGTGCAGCCTTCCTACCCATGTATCTTCGAAGTAGTCAAGCATAGGGCTTAATCTTTCTTTGTTTCTTTTATAGTAGAGGCTGTCTATTAATAGGTTGTAGTGCTCTGTTACAGGAACATAGGCTAGAGAGATAAGTTTTTTGATTTGATAAGCAAAGGTGCTATCTGTGGCATATTGGACACTTAGGGCCTCATTAGGATGGCCCTAGCGGTAAACGGGACCGTCCGCCTTAAGGGCAGGGGTCCCGGGGATGGCATTAGGATGTGCCCGCCACAGTGGCGGGCACATCCTGTACTTTTAGCATTGTGGCGGGCGGTGCTCTCTGCACCGCCCACCACAATGCTAAAAATGCATTGCAGCATTTGCATAATGAAAGCGGCAGGCACCGCGCGGTGCCGGCCGCTTTCATTATGCAAATGCAGAGGGGTACCATAGGTACCCCCCGTGTGCACCCCCCTACTGTGCTTCACTCTGGGGGCCCGCAGGGGGCCCCAAGAGTGAAGTCCGCCTGCCTTTCCGTTTCATTGTAAAATGCCTATAATAATATAGCTGACGGTGTCAGATAGACACCATCACCATATTATTCCTTTTCCACCCCGGCCGCAAGGCGACCAGGGCGGAAAAGCGGCAGACGGTCTTTCCGTCCGCTGAGGTTCCCCCCGCCATACTAATATGGCGGGTGGAAAACGAGGGATGATGGCGGGCGGATTGCCCCCACCAGGCTAGCGGTGGCCAACGCCAGCCTGGCGGGGGCAATCCGCCCGCCATCATATTGGACCCCTTAATGTAGATTTCTGTAGATGTCGCCATATACATTGATTAAAATGATAATAGCAACCTTGTATTGCTGTATGTGGGTATATTTTTAGGAAACTGTTTATCATTGCTTTTTCAAAGTCAATGATAATTGTTTGTGTGAAAGAGTCATTAGTTAGTTGTTTGACTTTGGTTAGGATTTCTTGGTAGGTAGATTGTTGTTTGTTTGGTAGGAGGGCATATAAGAATGGAATATTAGCATTTTGGAAATGACCATGGATAGTGTACAATTGGTAAAAAGGTTTAGGACATACTGCAAAAGTACCATCCATCATCCAAGTTTGGCATTGGTTAAGTTTAGTCATGTTGTCTGCAGTGGCAAACAGTATTATTCTTTTATCTTTTAAGTTGTTGTCATATAGTATAAATGGTTCATTATTTGAGTTACACAGAGTTCAGGTGGAAATTGAACTTCTTCAAACGTTTTAGGTGTGGGAGGAGCAGTTGCTGTAGCTCTTTTTTGTCTAGCTATGGTTCTTTTAAGGGAATCTATACTTGGTAGTTGGCTAGAGGCATGTTGGGGTAGAGCACTTAATTGCTGTTTTAGAATAGTAGTTGTTGGTGTATCAGTAGTAGTGCTAGATTCTTTAAGGGAGTCAAGCACTTCTCTAATCTCTATTTCTGTAACATATGGTGGGTGGTTATGTTCCTTAGTATAAGTTACAGTAGTTTCCTGAGTTATAGCTCTCCCATAACATTTGTTAGAATAGTATTTGGTGCATTTCAAAAAAACTTTCATATCTTTCTGTTTCTCTTGAGTGTATACATATCCCATGTAACACAGAAGCATTTTGCCTTTTTGAGAATACACAAATTTAGCTCCTTCAGTCATATTTGCTTTTTAGTGCTAGGAGATATTAAACATTACATTATTAGAAAAGTTTAAAAATCATATATTTAGTATTATCATAACATTGATTTGCACGTTAATTATTTACCAGTTTATTTCTTTGTTGAATGCAGTTATTGGTTTTCTTCGAAGTTTTCTTTTTGCTGTATATTTTCTGTACCTGTTAAGATGGAGAAGATGTGTTAGAATAATGTATATTTCTTAGGTTTTTGTCAGCAACCTAGTTTTCCCTTAGTTTTCTATTTATTAAGTTTTTTTGTCATTTTTTAGATTAGATACCTACTTTTTATATCTTTTCTTTGAAGTGTTGATGTTGTGCAGTTTTTCTATAATTTCTTTTTATCTGTAGAAAATAGAGTAGGAATACACAAGAGATGTTTCAGTTATTTGTTTTCAAAATAGCAGTTAGAAGTTTTTGATGTACGTTTTATCAAGATATAAAGGTGGTAGTACTTACTTTAGATAGGTGTAGCAGCTTTTTGGTAGAAGTAAATCCGTTTTCTTTCAGCAAACTGGCAGAGTTTCGCCTTCCTTTTTTTTGGTGTTTTAGATTCCGATTTTAGCAGGTGTAATTTTTCTTTTTATACGGTGTGTTAAATTGTTTGTAAAAGTTTATTTGTTATCCACTTTTATACCTTGTTTAATGGTGTTTTGTTATATTTAAAGAGAAAGAATATTTATTATGCGTATTAAGCAATGTATAATTATTTGCAATGTTTTATATGTATTATAAATAGTATATTTGATGTAAATGTTTTTTTAAAGTTTTAGAAATGTTTATTGTATGTAGTATCCTTTTTAAAAATATAATATGTATAATTGTGAAGTGTATAATATGTTTTTTTAATTGGAAAGCGTATTTTGTAAAGTCGATAATATTTTTTTTCTCGATATTATAGTATTCTATATAGTGATGACCGATATTTTGACGGTGTTTAATGTTAAGGATTGCTGCTCGGTGTTTCTTACATTCGATAATATAGATGGTCGATAATTTTTTTAATCGATATTGTGGTTTCGTTATATTTGTTATTTCTTGTTTAAGTATTGGGAGTCGATATTTTTGTAGTCGATAATTTGACATCGATATTTTGTCTAGTCGATATTCGGTCTGTCGAGGTTATGTCAGTGATTCGTTGCACAGTATAGTAGAATGGCGTAGATTGGCGCAGCGTAGATTACAGTGGCATAGAGTGCAGTGGCGTTGAGTAGATTGTTGCCGAGTAGAGTGCAGTAAAGTGGAGTAGATTAGAGTGATGCAGAGTAGAGTGCAGTCACATATAATGCAATAGCATGAAGTGCAGTGGCACAGAGCAGAGTTGCCCAGAGAAGAGTGGTGTAGACTTCAACAGCAGAGAGTGCAGTCTTGCAGAATAGAGTATAGTAGAGTGGTGCAGAGTAAAGTGACATAGAGAGAAGTTTTGTAGAGTGCAGTGGTGCAGAGTAGAATATACTGGCATCGAGTTCAGGGATGGAGAATGTAATGGTATAGAGTGCAGTGGCGTACAGTAGAGTGTTGTAGAGTGTAGTATAGTGGCATACAGTGCAGTGGTGCAGAGCAGATTGGTGTAGATTGTATTGATTTTGACTAAAGTTGTGTAGCTTTCATTGACGTAGAGTGCAGCGACGTAGACTGCAGTGACATAGAAATGAGTGGTGTTGAGTGCAGTAGCGTAGAGTAGTACAAAGTAAAGTGCAATGGCAAGGGGTAGATTGTAGTGATGTAGAGTGTAGTGGCCCAGAGTGGAATGGTGCAGAGTTGAATTGAGCGACATAGAGTGCAGTGGCATTGAGTAGATTGTTTCAGATAAGAGTGAAGTTTCAAAGAGTGCAGTGGCGTAGGGTAGAGTGTCATAGATTGCAGTGGTGCAGAATGGATTAGAGTGGCTTAGAGTTGACCAGTGTAGTATGAAATGGTGTGGAGTGGAGCAATGAAGAGAAGAGTGGTGTGCATTAGCGCGGGGTGCAGTAGAGTGGCATAGTGTAGAGTGGTGCAAAGTATAGTGCAATGGCATAACGTACAGTGGTGAATGGGGTTGGGAGCTCACCGCTTTACCTCCCAGCACAGTTCACCCTTTAGCATTAAGGTAAATGTAGTTCATGGTAAATGCTTACTTGAATATTTACTGGAGTATTTCACCAAAGTTGGTGCAGGTTACTGCTGTAAATCTCTAGACACGTGTTTATGGATATCATCCGTCATCAGTAGAGATAAAAACAAATGTAATCAGAGGTTGCTGTGAAGGCTGCCACAATCCTTTCAGTCTCAGTACCTCTGTTAGAAATAGGGGTCTCCAGTTGGCAGAGGTAGGTACCTTTGTCCAGATAGGGACCCTTGCAGCTAGTCAGGGTAAGGGGGATACACTCTTTAGATAACCCCTGCTCACCCCCTTGGTAGCTTGGCATGAGCAGACAGGCTTATCCCAAAGGCAATGTGTAAAGTATTTGTAACAACACTCACAGTAACACAGGGAAAACACCACAAATGGACACCACACAAGTTTAGAAAAATAAAATACCTTTATCTAAACCAAACAAGACCAAAACAACAAAATCCCAACATACACAGTTAAAAATATGACTTTCAAAAGGTTTCAAGAACTTGGACCATAGAAAACTATGGATGTGTGACTTTTCACCAAAATACCTGTAGATGCGTCAAAGTTCACAAGTCAAACAGGTGCAGAGTCGGAAAACAAAGAGATGCAACACTCCTGAGACCTTGGGGAGGGGATGTGACAGTCCCACTGCATGCAGAGAAAGGGTTGCGTCGAATCCGGTCTGCACGGCGAGTGATGCGTTGATTCTTTGTGACGGTTCTGGTCTGCGGGTGATGTGTGGGAAGAACTTGCCACATAGGTACGATGTGTGGAAATCCGGGATGCGTCGAAGATCGACGGGGCGGCATCGAGCGCGTTGGTCCCCTTCAGCCGCGATCCATTGATGCGCCAATTTCTGTAGTTTTTTTACTTTCTTCCTGCTTCCAGCTCCAAAACAGCAGCAATAACCTCTAGAGGCCCGTAACTGGCACAGGCAACTCTTAGCATGTCAGAACTCAAAGCAGCAGAGTTTAGTGGAGCTGGGGGTTGAAGTCTTTGAGAACGAAGGCCAGCACACTTCAGGCCCTTAGAGATCTCCTTCAAGCAGGGGACATACAAAGTTCTTCTCCTTTCCTTGGCAGAAACAGCAGCTGCAGGCCAACCCCAGACACACAGCAAGGGAAGTACTTCTTCTCAGTCTCTCCAGCTCTTCTCCATGGCAAAGGTTCCTTTTGAATTCTAGGAATGATCTAAAGTACAGGGGTTTTAGGTCTAATATTTATACCCCAAAATGTCTTTGTTCTCTTTGTGCAAGGGGCTCTGAGCCCAGTTCAAACCAGTTCTTGGGGGCACTCTGCAAGTGCATAACAGCGTCCATTGTCAGTGTGAGCCTTGGCTCCAGACACACCACAGGAGGGCAGAGCCACGATTGTGGAAGGCTGGCACTGCCCAATTCAGGTACAGGTGCTACTCCTCCCACCACTCCAAATGCAGATCAGGCCTATTTAGCCTAATGTTGACTAATCCAGACTCCTGGAGCCACTGAACCTCCTCAGCCCCTGTCACAGCCAGACAGTCAATCCACAAACAGGCAGGGCACACAGAATGGTTGAACAAGAAAATAGCCACTTCCTAAAAGTATTTTGAAACACACAATTTAAAAACTAGCTTTACTAAAAGATGTGTTATCAAATTCTGATTTCAGGGATAGCAAACTAAATTTTTCCATCATATCCCTATGGGAAGATATGCTTGTAAAATGTTACAAATGATTACCCATTCTGTCCTGTGGGGCAAGATAGCCTTTAAATAGTGAACATTTTTATTTGCAGTATTTCACTATCAGGATATGTTACTCACACCAGTACATGTCCTACCTTTCACATACACTGCACCCTGCCCAGGGAGGTACCTTGGGCCTACCATAGGGGTACCCTATATGTAGGAAAAGGGAAGGTTAGGGCCTGGCAAGTGGGTGCTCTTGCCAAGTCGACATGGCATTTAACAAACTGCGTGCAGGCACCTCTGTGGAAGGCCTGAGACATCTTTTCAAGGCTACTCATATGGGTGGCACAATCAGTGCTGCAAGCCCACTAGTAACATTTGATTTACCTGGCCTGGCACACTCAGGGCACTTTACTAGGGACCTACTAGTAAATCAAATACACCAATCATGGATTACCAACAACAATAACAATTTACACAGAAAGCATATGCACTTTAGCACTGATCAGTAGTGCTAGAGCGCCCAGAGTCTGATAGCCAACAAACACAGGTCAGGAAAAAATTGGAGGAAGAAGCAGAAAGCTTGGGGATAACCCTGTAAAATGGCCTTTTCTAACTACCTCTCACTGGCACGAAGGTGCATCACCAAAAGCTTGTCAGCTCAATGACTCAAGGGAGTCTTTGCAAAATGAAGGGGGTTGGGAGCACATTGCTTCACCTCCCAGCACAGTTCACCCATAAACAGTATGGTAAATGCAATTCATGGTAAATGCTTCCTTAAATATTTACTGGAGTATTTCACCAAAGTTGGTGCAGGTTGGCACTGTAAACCTCTAGACACGTGTTTCTGGATATCATCCATCATCAGTAGAGATAAAAATGAATTTAATCAGGGGTTGCTGTGAAGGCTGCCACAATCCTCTCAGATCCTCTCACTGGTGTAGAGTAGAGTGACGTAGAGTTTAGTGATGGAGAGTGCAGTGTTGCAGAGTAGAGAGGAGTGATTCAGAGTAGAGTGGCGTAGAGCATAGTAGAGTAGAGTGGTTCAGAATAGAGTTCAGTGGCATAGAGTGCAGTCACATAGAATGCAGTGATGTAGAGTAGAGTGGTGCAGAGTAAAGTGGTGCAGAGTATATTGGCACGATGTGGAGGGGTGCAGTGGAGATTGCAGGGGCGCAGACTAGAGTGGGGTGGCATAGAGTGGAGTGGCATTGAGTGCAGTGGCATAGAGTAGATTGTTTCAGAGAAGGGTGCAATGATGTAGAGTGTATTGATGCATAGAGTGGTGCAGGGTAGAGTGCTGTCTCATAGAGTAGAGTGGCGTACACAGCAGTGGCAAACAATAAATTAGAGTGGCATAGATTGGATTGACATAGAGTAGAATTGTGCAGAGTAGAGTAGAGTGGTGTAGAGTACAGTGGCATAAAGTTGTGATGAAGTGTGGAGTGGCTCACAGTGAAGTGGCATAGTGTGGAATTGTGCAGAGTAGAATGCAGTGGCGTGGAGTGGTGCAGAGTAGAGTGGAGTAGGGTAAAGTGAAGTATACATGGTGTGGTAGCACACTACCATTACAAGACAACAAATCTTCAATTGACATGACCATTACATTTGCACAGACATACTGTTTTAGTGATAAACATATACAGAGCACAAAGGATAATGTGTGGAAATGCCATCAACTTGATTTATTTTTTATTACAAATTTTATTGCGGTTTTATTTGGTATTACATCACAGCCTAAGAGGCCCGCATATTCAAATATATCCAACATTACATCAAATCTAAGTGATACCAATATTACAAAATGTAAAAAACTAGGCACAGACTATATGCTACTCCCCGAACCCTTACCGAGTAAATGTCCATAGTGTTAGTGTGATTAAAGATGAGGGCTACTGTTGTGTCGAGACCTAATTGACTGTACCTCCATATCAATAAGTGTTTCAGACGGCTGTACAGAAGGCAGTTCAATACCCAGATAATTGTCCACCACTTCCAGATTTTGTTATGCTTCTGGGGTCAGTGTCTTGCTTGAAATACTGCTATTTCCATCCCCATACATATGTCCATGGCGCTCTTCCAACCGCCCACTGAGGGCTGGGAGTTCACTTTCCAATGTTGGGCGATGTCTTGCTTAGCTAGAGTCAGCCCCAAAAACAGAAGGTGTTGTTTGTATTTGTTGCCACATAGCTCCTCTGTGCTATGCAGGAGGACTAACTTGGGTTCGAGGGGGATCTGCCATTACAGCACCTGAGCCAGACATAGCTCACTCCACGCCAAAAGGTCTATAGCGTGGTACAGCTCCATACTGTGTAAAGGAAGGTATCCTCCTGCCTGCCGCAATGAAGAAATTTGGGAGAGGATATCACCTCCATCCACCAAATGTATCTCCTAGTGTAGTAGGCTCGATCCAGGCATTTAAATTGGATCAGGCGGTGGAGCAACAAAATAGCAGCACCTTGGCCTTGCCAGGGCCTCAGCCCAATCATCATCATTTAAATCTTCAATGGCCGCCTCCCAAGTAGCCCACTGCACCCCCTGAGTGGTGTGGCTGTGTGTATTCAGGGTTTAGTATATATGTCTAATCTGTGCGCCCAGATCCCCCATCATTATCCTGCCTTCTAATGAGATGAACATTGGCAAGTCTGTTATGTCTTTTATATACGGAGTTAGTGCATGTCTGAATTGTAGTTACTTACAGTATTGGCTTCGATGGAGCTGATACTCATCCTGCAATTGTTAGAAGGATTAGAGTGGTGTAGACTTCAACAGCAGAGGGCAGTCTTGCAGAATAGAGTGTAGTAGAGTGGTGCAGAGTAAAGTGACATAGAGAGAAGTTTTGTAGAGTGCAGTGGTGCCGAGTAGAATAAACTGGCATAGAGTTCAGGGATGTAGAATGTAATGGTATAGAGTGCAGTGGCGTACAGTAGAGTGTTGTAGAGCGTAGTATAGTGGCATACAGTGCAGTGGTACAGAGCAGATTGGTGTAGATTGTATTGATTTTGACTAAAGTTGTGTAGCTTTCATTGGCGTAGAGTGCAGCGACGTAGACTGCAGTGGCATAGAAATGAGTGGTGTTGAGTGCAGTAGCGAAGAGTAGTACAAAGTAGAGTAAAGTGCAATGGCAAGGGGTAGATTGTAGTGATGTAGAGTGTAGTGGCCCAGAGTGGAATGGTGCAGAGTTGAATTGAGTGACATAGAGTGCAGTGGCGTTGAGTAGATTGTTTCAGATTAGAGTGAAGTTTCAAAGAGTGCAGTGGCCTAGGGTAGAGTGTCATAGATTGCAGTGGTGCAGAGTGGATTAGAGTGGCTTAGAGTTGACCGGTGTAGTGTGAAATGGTGTGGAGTGGAGCAATGAAGAGAAGAGTGGCGTGCCGTGTAATGGCGTTCAGTGCATTAGCGTGGGGTGCAGTAGAGTGGCATAGAATAGAGTGGTGCAAAGTATAGTGCATCGGCATAACGCGCAGTGGTGAAGGGGGTTGGGAGCACACCGCTTTACCTCCCAGCACAGTTCACCCTTTAGCATTAAGGTAAATGCAGTTCATGGTAAATGCTTACTTGAATATTTACTGGAGTATTTCACCAAAGTTGGTGCAGGTTACTGCTGTAAATCTCTAGACACGTGTTTATGGATATCATCCGTCATCAGTAGAGATAAAAACAAATGTAATCAGGGGTTGCTGTGAAGGCTGCCACAATCCTTTCAGTCTCAGTATCTCTGTTAGAAATAGGGGTCTCCAGTTCGCAGAGGTAGGTACCTTTGTCCAAATAGGGACCCTTGCAGCTAGTCAGGGTAAGGGGAATACACTCTTTAGATAACCCCTGCTCACCCCCTTGGTAGCTTGGCATGAGCAGACAGGCTTATCCCAAAGGCAATGTGTAAAGTATTTGTACCAACACTCACAGTAACACAGGGAAAACACCACAAATGGACACCACACAAGTTTAGAAAAATAGAATACCTTTATCTAAACCAAACAAGACAACAAAAACCCAACATACACAGTTAAAAATATGACTTTCAAAAGGTTTCAAAAACTTGGACCATAGAAAACTATGGATGTGTGACTTTTCACCAAAGTACCTGTAGATGCGTCAAAGTTCACAAGTCAAACAGGTGCAGAGTCAGAAAACAAAGAGATACAACACTCCTGAGACCTTGGGGAGGCGATGTGACAGTCCCACTGCATGCAGAGGAAGGGTTGTGTTGAATCCGGTCTGCACAGCGAGTGATGCGTTGATTCTTTGTTACGATTTCGGTCTGCGGGTGATGTGTGGGAAGAACTTGCCACATAGGTACGATGTGTGGAAATCCGGGATGCGTCGAAGATCGATGGGCGGCGTTGAGCGGTGTTGCGTTGGTCCCCTTCAGCCGCGAACCCTTGATGCGCCAATTTCTGTAGTTTTTTTACTTTCTTCCTGCTTCCAGCTCCCAAACAGCAGCAATAACCTCTAGTAGCCCGTAACTGGCACAGGCATCACTTAGCAGGTCAGAACTCAAAGCAGCAGAGTTTAGTGGAGCTGGGGGTTGAAGTCTTTCAGAACGAAGGCCAGCACACTTCAGGCCCTTGGGGATCTCCTTCAAGCAGGGGACATACAAAGTCCTTTTCCTTTCCTTGGTAGAAACAGCAACTGCAGGCCAACCCCAGACACACAGCAAGGGAACTACTTCTCCTCAGTCTCTCCAGCTCTTCTCCTTGGCAAAGGTTCCTTTTGAATTTCAGGAATGATCTAAAGTACAGGGGTTTTAGATCTAATATTTATACCCCAACATGTCTTTGTTCTCTTTGTGCAAGGGGCTCTGAGCCCAGTTCAAACCAGTTCTGGGGGGCACTCTGCAAGTGCACAACAGCATCCATTGTCAGTGTGTCATGCCTCGAGATTCCCAAAAGACACTGTCCCTTTAAGACGAATGCTATTTAGAGCATCAGGAAGCTGGGAGAGACGCTTCACGTTCTTGCGTCAAGCTCCCTTCGTGTTCTGCATCCGTCTAGTCCTTCTTTGCCTGACTTCCGTATTTGCTTTTGGGATTTCCTGTTTTGGAGCGCTGGTCGGCAGCTTGCTTAACCGGCCCCCGCGTCTTGAGCGGGCCTCGGATTGTTATTCTGATTCAGTGGCGAGTAGTTTTACAGGCGTTCAGGCTTGGCGCTTGTAATTCTAGTGTTATGAGTTCACGTTCTTCGTGAACCTTTCCCAATTTTTCCTTGAAGTCTTGTTCCGGCGGCCGGGGTTTTTCCCCGCCTTTCCGGTTGTTCTCAGTTTGTGCCTGATTTGAAGGTGCTTTACCGGACAACCAGCCTGGATCTCTGTTATCCCTTTTGGAACATTCCGTTTTTTTTCTCCCTTTCCCTTTAGCTAGATAGCTAGAATTTCTTCATTCATTTTTGTCCCCTTCATTATTTATATATCCCAACCTTATTCTACTTCTGGAATACTGCCTTTGCATTTGGAGTGATTCTTGCGTGGATCCAAGTGGGTACAATCTTCAGCTTCTCTACAGGGAATCACGAGATAACCCAGCATCAGAAGAGGTGGCTAAAGGTTTCCTTACATATCACTCGTTAGTGAATAATGCTTCACGAAGTCCACAAAACAGCTACAAGCCAGATGATGTTCCTTATCTAGACGTCGTGTATATACATGTTCTACAAAGAGTAAGGATTCCGGCTGCCTGTTGCCAGTTCCCCAATTGATGTACCACGCAGATTATCCAGAAGAGTACCTACGCATCATTTCTTCTTCACCATCTTTCCTTGTTTTGTCTCCCTGTGTTCCCCTGGCGTGTCTCTCGTACTCTAGTGTTTGATAGAGTCGAAAGGCCGTAGGGGAGGACTGTGGATTATTCTTCGGATTCCTGACGCTCCTGTGGAACTTTCTTGCAATCCTTACACAGTGTGAGCCTTGGCTCCAGACACACCACAGGAGGGCGGTGCCACGATTGTAGAAGGCTGGCACTGCCCAATTCAGGTACAGGTGCTACTCCTCCCACCACTCCAAATGCAGATCAGGCCTATTCAGCCTACTGTTGACTAATCCAGACACCTGGAGCCACTGCACCTCCCCAGCCCCTGTCACAGCCAGACAGTCAATCCACAAACAGGCAGGGCACACAGAATGGTTGAACAAGCAAATAGCCACTTTCTAAAAGTATTTTGAAACACACAATTTAAAAACTAGCTTTACTAAAAGATGTGTTATCAAATTCTGATTTCAGGGATAGCAAACTAAATTTTTCCATCATATCCCTATGGGAAGATATGCTTGTAAAATGTTACAAAGCATTCCCTATTCTGTCCTGTGGGGCAAGATAGCCTTTCAATAGTGAACATTTTTATTTGCAGTATTTCACTATCAGGATATGTTACTTACAGCAGTACCTGTCCTACCTTTCACATACACTGCACCCTGCCCAGGGAGGTACCTTGGGCCTGCCATAGGGGTGCCCCATATGTAAGAAAAGGGAAGGTTAGGGCCTGGCAAGTGGGTGCACTTGCCAAGTTGACATGGCAGTTAACAAACTGCGTACAGGCACCTCTGTGGAAGGCCTGAGACATCTTTTCAAGGCTACTCATATGGGTGGCACAATCAGTGCTGCAAGCCCACTAGTAACATTTGATTTATCTGGCCTGGCACACTCAGTGCACTTTACTAGGGACCTACTAGTAAATCAAATACACCAATCATGGATTACCAACCACAATAACAATTTACACAGAAAGCATATGCACTTTAGCACTGATCAGCAGTGCTAGTGCGCCCAGAGTCCGATAGCCAACAAACACAGGTCAGGAGAAAATTGGAGGAAGAAGCAGAAAGCTTGGGGATAACCCTGTAAAAATGGCCTTTTCTAACTACCTCTCACTGGTACGAAGGCGCATCACTAAAAGCTTGTCAACGCAATGACTCAAGGGAGTCTTTGCAAAATGAAGGGGGTTGGGAGCACATTGCTTCACCTCCCAGCACAGTTCACCCGTAAACATTATGGTAAATGCAATTCATGGTAAATGCTTCCTTAAGTATTTCACCAAAGTTGGTGCAGGTTGGCACTGTAAACCTCTAGACACGTGTTTCTGGATAGCATCCATCATCAGTAGAGATAAAAATTAATTTAATCAGGGGTTGCTGTGAAGGCTGCCACAATCCTCTCAGATCCTCTCACTGGTGTAGAATAGAGTGACGTAGAGTTTAGTGACGGAGAGTAGAGAGGAGTGATTCAGAGTAGAGTGGCGTAGAGCATAGTAGAGTAGAGTGGTTCAGAATAGAGTGCAGTGGCATAGAGTGCAGTCGCATAGAATGCAGTGGTGTAGAGTAGAGTGGTGCAGAGTAAAGTGGTGCAGAGTAGATTGGCACGATGTGGAGGGGTGCAGTGGAGATTGCAGGGGTGCCGACTAGAGTGGGGTGGCATAGAGTGGAGTGGCATTGAGTGCAATGGTATAGAGTAGATTGTTTCAGAGAAGGGTGCAATGATGTAGAGTGTATTGATGCATAGAGTGGTGCAGGGTAGAGTGCAGTTTCATAGAGTAGAGTGGCGTACACAGCAGTGGCAAACAATACATTAGAGTGGCATAGATTGGATTGACATAGAGTAGAATTGTGCAGAGTAGAATAGAGTGGTGTAGAGTACTGTGGCATAAAGTTGTGATGCAGTGTGGAGTGGCTCAAAGTGAAGTGGCATAGTGTGGAATTGTGCAGAGTAGAATGCAGTGGCGTGGAGTGGTGCAGAGTAGAGTGGAGTAGGGTAAAGTGAAGTATACATGGTGTGGTAGCACACTACCATAACAAGACAATAAATCTTCAATTGACATGACCATTACATTTGCACAGACATACTGTTTTAGTGATAAACATATACAGAGCACAAAGGATAATGTGTGGAAATGCCATCAACTTGATTTATTTTTTATTACAAATTTTATTGCGGTTTTATTTGGTATTACATCACAGCCTAAAAGGCCCGCATATACAAATATATCCAACATTACGTCAAATCTAAGTGATACCAATTTTACAAAATGCAAAAAAATAGGCACAGACTATATGCTACTCCCCGAACCCTTACCGAGTAAATGTCCATAGTGTTAGTGTGATTAAAGATGAGGGCTACTGTTGTGTCGAGACCTAATTGACTGTACCTTCATATCAATAAGTGTTTCAGACGGCTGTACAGAAGGCAGTTCAATACCCAGATAATTGTCCACCACTTCCAGATTTTGTTATGCTTCTGGGGTCAGTCTTGCTTGAAATGCTGCTATTTCCATCCCCATACATATGTCCATGGCGCTCATCATACCGCCCACTGAGGTCTGGGAGTCCACTTTCCAATGTTGGGCGATGTCTTGCTTAGCTAGAGTCAGCCCCTAAAACAGATGGTGTTGTTTGTATTTGTTGCCACATAGCTCCTCTGTGCTATGCAGGAGGACTAACTTGGGTTCGAGCGGGATCTGCCATTACAGCACCTGAGCCAGACATAGCTCATTCCATGCCAAAAGGTCTATAGTGTGGTACAGCTTCATATTGTGTGAAGGAAGGTATCCTCTTGCCTACTGCAATGAAGAAATTTGGGAGAGGATATCACCTCCATCCACCAAATGTGTCTCCTAGTGTAGTAGGCTCGATCCAGGCATTTAAATTGGATCAGGCGGTGGAGCAACAAAATAGCAGCACCCTGGGTCTTGCCAGGGCCTCAGCCCAATCATCATCATTTAAATCTTCAATGTCCGCCTCCCAAGTAGCCCACTGCACCCTCTGAGTGGTGTGGCTGTGTGTATTCAGGGTTTGGTATATATGTCTAATCTGTGCGCCCAGATCCCCCATCATTATCCTGCCTTCTAATGAGATGAACATTGGCAAGTCTGTTATGTCTTTTATATACGGAGTTAGTGCATGTCTGAATTGTAGTTACTTACAGTATTGGCTTCGATGGAGCTGATACTCATCCTGCAATTGTTGGAAGGATTTGAGCATGGTCTCCTTCATAATGTCACTCAGTGTAGACAAGTCAGCCAACAAGGTCCCATTCACAAAACCCAGGTAGCGCCGCCACTTGGCAAGTAAAGATTTCTTGCCATAGCAGGGTCTCCCGAGTCAGCTTCCCCCACCAGCCCAACCGCTGAACTGTCTGTTGCCATAGTTTAATGGCCACCCTGGCTGCTGGGGGTAAGTGTTCTATGCCTGCATGACTATGGAGAAACTCCAGCACTGACTTACTTCCCATTGTCCATCTCTCCACAGTGTATGCCTGGTTGGTCTGTTCACTGTACCACCATTTGTTTATTGTTAAGTAGGTGGGAGGCAGAATAATGGGAATGCACATCTGCTTCGGCTATCCCCCCACAGTAAGTAGACTTAACACAAGTGCGGAGGGCTACTCTAATCGCATCACCTCCCGCAAAAAGGGATTCAGTACTCCATTGATTTGCTGCAACTATGATTGTGGAATGCCATAGGGGAAGTTTTGGAGCAGATACAACTGTCGCGGCAGGGATACGATTTTGAAAATGGCAGACCGTCCTAATAATGACAGACTCAAGGGAGATCATGCTCTCAGCTCCGTCTGGACAAGCGGCAATAAAGGATTAATGTTATGCCTCCAGGAGATGGTCGGGCTAGTGGAAATATAAACCCCTAAATACTGGGAACCATTGACAACCTGAGTCAACTGAGCTGCCCATGTTCCTCTGCCTTGATCGCCACAAAGAGGAAACAGTACCGATTTCAAAGGATTTGTATATAACCTCGAAGACTCCCCGAACACTTGAAGTATCTGCAAGATTCGTGGGCCAGTGAACGCCAGATCTTTGTGGAAGAAAAACACATCATCCGCATACAATGCGAACCGGTCAGATATCTCGGTGGACCACTCAAACTCACGCACCAGGAGGTTCTGGCACATTTACCAGTGCATTATGGACTCATCTGATGTTATGGCGCATGGATCGCTGCGGCATAAATCCTGCCTGAAGGGGATGGACGAGGTCTGAGAATTACAGGAGAAGACGATCGGCTAGTACCTTGCCCAATCATTTGGCTTCTATTTTTAATAATGAGATTGGCCAATTTGAGGAGGGTTCTTCAGGGGGGTGCCCTGGTTTGTGAAATACCTCTATATTTGTATGTCGCCAGTCAGGCGGGAGCATCTGCATCTCGGAGGCCTCCTGCAATACCTTTAGTAAGTGTGCTCTCGACTGGGACTTATGTGCTCTTAGGAACTTGCTCTGGAACACTTTAGGTTCCGGGGCACAGGCATGACGGAGACTCGCCAGCGCTTTAGTTAGTTTCTCCCCAGTGATCGGATCGTCAGGCTGTGTGCGTGTTCTATCTGAGACCGATTATGGAGGCATGTTGCTTATAAATTCTATCTGAGTATGGTTTAGAACCTCCTGCCTGGCATATAAGTCTGCATAATATTCTGCAAAGGCATGGGCAACTTTGCGAGAGTATGATCATAGTTTCCCACTGACGTCCCACAGTACCGGCGCCGCCATCTATGCCACATCGTACAGTCAGTGTAGCATTCTGCTTGATTTGTCGCCCCACTGGTATCCTACACTGTGTCGCTTGCCATGCCATCTGGGCCTTGCTTATGAGTAACTATTGCAGCTGTTGTTGTGAGAAAAGCAATATGCATCAAGCCCGCGTCCCACCGCCCTCTCTAATCTAGGTCTCGAGAGCCCGCTGCTGGGCTTCTAATTCTACCTCTAGTTCGGTTCAATGGTATCCCTCCCCGGCGCAAAAGCTAATGTCTACTCCCTGCAGGCCATGCTTCAGAGCCTTCCACAAAACCACACTGGAAGGTGCTTTGTTGACGTTATATGCTAGGTATTCTGTAATTTGATTGCTGGAGCATGGATTTGTATGATGGATTATGCAGATGTCAGGGCAGGGTGATATTCGCCACTGATCTATGAGTTTCAATATGTAGCGTGAGGGCCACTGGGGAGTGATCTGACAAATCCTGCAGTAGGATCATTACCGCTGAGATCCAATGAACATGGGATTAGGGAGGAAAAGGTAATCTAGCCTGGAAAAGGACCCATTAACAGTTGAAAAGAAGGTGTAACCAGTTTCTGCTGGGTGGTACGCTCTGCATACGTCTGTCCACCCCAGGGACGATGCCAGGAAGTACAGCTTTGAGTCTCCTGAATTTTGACCTGGTCCATCTGCACGCAATTTATCTTCCAGCGCCATAAACTTCAAACCTGGCTGTTCGATAAATAATGCACCCCCTCCCCAAGCGCCTTGACACCCTCTGGGTGAGTAGTGCGCTATACAAATTCCTGAACTTGAACTATAATGTCATTCCAGTCCCCTCCCCCCACCACTGATTGGCCATCCGGCAATTCCCCGCAGAGGCGCTGGAAACTCAACACCCTTGTTCCCATCACGTGGATTTCCTAAAACAGCAGTATGTCTGTCTCGTGCCATTTGGCCTGTTTCAGGATCGTCCCCATTTAATTTTGTCAAGGATACCCCTTACATTCCATCTCATGACTCGTACCCCTCCGAGGCGGTGCCTTGATGTGCAGGCAGTCATCTATATTCAAAGAGGATACCATATGTAACCCGAGTGTTCATAGATTGTAGTACTTCTGTATCTATGTGGTGCAAAGCTTAAACCTTTAACTGTAAACTTCAACCCACCCACCCCCCTCCCTGCACCCCTATACCTCACCAAACATGAAGCATCTGTACCGGCGGGGGTACCGCCTCAGCCCCAATGGGAGGCTAGGGTGTTCCCTCACCAATGTGTCACCAACCTCATAACTCCCTCCAACATGAGTCTCTGGAACCTTCAGAAGTGTCCCTGTGGGGGCCATCCGGCCTGGGAGCCCCACGAGAGCAGACCAGCCAGGACCAGTGTTAGAGCTCATGCGGCCCTGTCACAAACCTTCACCCTGCATCTGCAAGTTGGAGCAAGATCAATGTTGTCATTTCGATTGGGACTTCTTTGAGCTGTTCCATCGGTTACCCTGGGGAGAATCGGATTCCAGTGGAGGTGGTGTATGTGGACTGAGGTGTACCGCTTCATGAGTCCACAAGAAGATTGCTTCGGGTGTGTCAAAGAACAGGGACTGGGACTGATATATAACCCTCATACATACGGGGATGAACAACATATATTGAACATTGAGTTGACGTAGTCTGAACTTGCCCGCTACAAAGGACTGTTGTTGCTGTTGGACGATTTTGGTAAAGTCTGGAAATATCATAATGACCTGAGAATCATGTGTGAGCTTGTCCTTATGCCCCTGGGCGAATTTAAGAATGGCATCTATTTCCAGGTAGTTCAGCAGTTTGGAGAGTACAGGATGAGGTCTGACACCCAGAGGGGGTTTCTTTGTGAGGGCCCTTTGCGCTCACTCTACAACAAAGCAGGGGGATAGCGAGCCCTCAGGCATGAGGGATTGCAGCCACTATGGAATGCTTCCATTGAGGCACCTTTCACCCTTCCGGAAATCCCACCGGCTGCAGCCTTCTGCATCTTCCAACTGCGTGGCTTGTTCATGGGTCACCACGGTCAGCTTGTTGACTTTTTGCTGGAGTGATGTCACGGTGTCTTCCACCATTAGCACTCTGGTCTCTGCTTCCTTTATACGGTCTACCACCTTTCTGAGATCCTGTTGGAGTAGTGTGACCTCCGATCCAACTGTGCCGATCTTGGCATCTAGCGTGTTGCGTTACTTTGTAATAGCGGAGAGTAGAGTTGCGATATCCGGGACAGACCCAGCCCTGTAGTATCAGCCTATAGCTCCTACTCTTGCTGGGGATCTCCTGACCCAGACAGAGCCACAGTGCCATGTATTTGAGTGTGGGGATCCCGTTGGTTCTACACACTCCTCACCACCAGACCTCTCCAGACTCTAGTCCACGCCAATTCCAGGCCTGGGTGACAGAAGTCTCACGAAATTAGCCAGTCCGTGCCACAAGCTGCACCGGGCCTATCTGGGCCGCCTCTCCCTCCCAGCGACTAGCATCAACATGGACCTCCTAATCGGGTCTCACACAATGGACTGGTGGACCACAGCGCCCCACCCAAGCACTGTCAGGGGCCTCCCCCTGTTGGAGTCTCATGGGGTAGGCAGCCAATGTGTGACGCAGGAAAGGTGGGGCCCGGGATGAGAGGCTGTAGGTCCACCGCAGGTTGGTCCCATGCCGCTCGATTTGAGCCAATTCCACACTCACGGCACTACTGCGGTGCATCAGCACAGTCCCGCAAAGCCAGCCTACCTTAGGGATCTGCTGCACGTACGCCAGCAGCAGGAGGCTTGCACAAGCCAGGTGTGCACGGTCTCGGGCCGCTCAGTGCAATATCAAAGCGCGGTCACAGCCAGAGGCTCAACTAGAGCCAAATTCGGGGGGGGGGGCTACTAAATATTTCAGGGGGGGGCTGATTCTTCCAGCAATATGCAGGATGAAGATGCAGGGGCTCTAAGAAGGTGTGAAAACACAACAAAGCCTCGTTAGCAAGTAAATGGTCTTTTAAAGGGGGCTGATTCTTCCAGCAATATGCAGGATGAAGATGCAGGGGCTCTAAGAAGGTGTGAAAACACAACAAAGCCTCGTTAGCAAGTAAATGCTATTTTAAAGACCTGTGACGTACCCGGGTGCAGCTGTGTGTGTGCCCGGGAAGCTGTCTCAGCCTGGCTGACACACACGACGGGGGGTGGGGCTGAAGCCCTTTGAGCCCAATGAGCATGGGCGCCTGGTCACAGCGCAGCTAAGACTCCAATTGTCTGTCACCATAGCACCAAGTACCGCCACGTCAGGCCCATGGCTGCCCCTCCCACTGGCACTTGGCTGGCATCACAGGCTCTCGCCGCCAACCCCTGACACACAGCCCACCTCAGACCATGGCGAAGTGATTAGGTACTTACAATCTCCTCTTTGCCTGGGGAGCGGGTGTTAAAAGGCCGCCAGGAGGCCAAGCAGACGCAAGCCCCGGATCACCTCGAATCCATGGAGTGGCTGTGCTCTCTCCAGGTGCCCCCATGGTCCCTGCACCGCCACAGTTTCACACAGGTGAGCCACCACCAGCACCCCAGTCAGCCAGGTCTGCAATCGCATGGGGAATGATCAGGATAGTGTTGGATGATTAGGCCTGATGGTCCAAAGCGCTCTCAAATAGTGTCTGTAATGATTGCTCCTCAGGCTACGCCCCCCTTGATTTGTTTTGATCATATTAAAATATAGTTTACACCATAATTCCAAATTCCCAAAAACTTTTATTAATTTGTGTTTCCTAATTCTCATATATTCTGAAATATCTATTATGTACTAGAAAAAAAATAACATTGTACAGCCGTCGTCCAGCGCATTCGCAGAAGCCAGCATGATAATAACATAAATCCTCTCACTTTGAAGTCACAGAAAGAAAAGTAAACAACATGCTCCCTCAGTAGGAAGAGCTTGACACGTGTTCTCTTTCTCTGAATGCACAGCAAATATGACAAAATAAGACCAAGATTTAAAGGCCTATTTACAGAAAGTGCAAGAATACATTAAAAGGACGAGTACAAGCAGGACAGCCTAAAACAAATAAAGCCAGCAAATAGAAAGCAAGCACATGTGAGTTACAAACCACAAAGCCAATGGTCAGCAATGGGCGGAATACATTCCCAGGGAAGCTTTCCAAATGTCTCCAAGATGTTGTTAGCAAACTAGACAGCTATGCGGTCTGGTAGGCTTCAACTTAAAAAACAGGGCTACAAAATACTGCCACTCAATGAATCTATGCATCCATTCAACCATAGATAGATGAAACCCTGACACATTGTCGAATTCTGCACCTGAGGAATCTATACAAACATTCTGTAGCAGGCATGAATACAGAAGAACCAACAAATCTATAAGCATCTCATGAAAAAGGCCAAAAAGCACAAGTCCTGTGTGGCAGCTGAAGAAACATTACAGTGGAACAAATCAAAACAACAAATAGAAAGGTCTGTCTACTTTAGCATTCCATGTTGGTTTGTTTGTGGAAAAAGGGGAGTATTATCGGAAGAACTGAAATATGCAACTTCCTTTCTCTAGTTTATTTCTTATTTATTTCTCTCCACTCTGAGGCTACTTATGTGCATTTGCATGCTGTACAAAAAGCCCCAATAAATAAATTATGAATAAATATTTATAAAAGGCAAATTCACCCGTAGGCAACGATGGGAGCAGCAATTCACAACTATTGAATCAGTGAGTATCAGCACTATACCACAGTCTTGCACTTATACCCAATCACAAATAGCAAAATTGGACATTTGTATGGGAACCAGAATAGGGTGGGTGAACTGTTGACTTAATATTTTAAGTTTAAGAAGGAAAGGTCGCTTGGTAAAGAAATTCGAGATGATTAAATATTTGTTAGGGTCACTAACAAGGACATAGGTAAGTGTTTCACGAACTTTTATTTAAAAAAAAGGTGTACTCGCAGGAGATTGATACATCAAAGAAGAACTTTACTGATAATTTTCAAGCATCAAGAAAAATCATTTAACCAATTATGATTTTTATGTGTTGAAAGAGAAGAGGTTTTTTTCGACTGACTACATTTTCAGAGCAATTAATTGGCTCAAAAAGGGAACTCCACCAGAACCTGATACTTTTCCTGAAGAATGCTATCTCCAATTTGATAAAATACCAGTAGTAGTTTTTTTTAAATATATAATAACGTTTTGAAAAATAATGAATTTAGAGGTTCTTACCTGAAAGGGATGTCTCTTAAGATAAAAACACTAGAGACCCATTTCCCCGATTAACTTGGACTGTAATATTTATACTAAATTATTGGCTTTGTGGCCTGAATCCTTTTTGCTTAAATGAATGCATTCTGAACAGTCATGAGTCATTAAAGGGCGATTATCTTCAGATAATTATAGAGTTGTATTCAACATTATTAGTAAAGCCTCGTCTATGTTCACTCTAACAGCAACAATTACTATTGATGCAGAAAAGGTTCTTGTTCATGCATGTTTGAGATATATGTTTCAGGCAATGAAGTCTTATGGATTTTCTCTTAAGTTTTTGAAATAAACGTCCATATTATATGATTTCCTTAAAACATGTTTGTCCATAGAATTATTTCTACTTATTTTTCTTAAAATGAGGTCCTAGACAAGGGTACCCCTTATCGCCTTTATTGTTTATTTTTAGTAATGAGTCGATTTCTTACCAGAATTAAACCAATAAAGGATTTTAAATGTTTTTAAAGGGTACAAATTAAATATTTCTGCCTATACAGGGGATATTCTTATATAGAAGTTTAGCCCTGGACCTACGTCACCAACATACCCTCATGGGTGATAGTTCACTTTGCAAATACACATAACATAACATGTTCGGTTGAAGTTGACCTTTATTCTATGGGGTCTGGATATAAATTAAATACTTGAAAATGATAAATGTTATCACTAAATTATTTTTGTTTGAAGTCTGTTTGTGTACCAGTTATACTGTATCTTGAATTAGCTCAAAAAAATCAAGTACCCTGACATATGGCTCCCAAATTCAATTAAAGAAATCATTAAAATAAATATGCACGCTATTAACAAACAAATTGATACTATGATAACCAAATAGTTCAGCTATTGCCTCTGATGGTGCGGGAAGTTGAACGCTGTTTAAATGATGATATTTCCTATCGTACCTTACCCTATTTCAATACTTTTAGTTAACTTATTTGAAAAATGTTATTAAATCTATTGAAACTGCACTTTCATAAGTCTTACGGACAAATAGTACAGCAAAGAAATGTCTTTTAAGATTGAAAGGTTTAAAGCAAAAACAGTAGTGTGAAATGTACCTGATTTTTGTATGTATCATTCAACTTTTTCACTTTGCTTCCCTTTGATAAATAATACTTAGATTCTCATTCCTCCATCCTGTGTTGAACCTGTAAATTCAATTATTTCCCCATTGTCCTTCAAGGATGTATTGTTTATGTCCTAAAACCCAAGTTATTACCGTGCACTATTATAAATAATACATGTAGATTTTCAGAACCAATTCTATGCAGTAGTATCTCAGAGCGAGCGAAGGTTATTATCTCATCTTTATGATTTAATAAAGCAGTAAGAACTATTATGGAAATTATTTTTTGGCTTGATTGGAAGCATGTGGTATTTATTAGGTTTATACCATTTTCCTAGCTAAGAGATAGCTATAATGTACCTGTCATCCCAGAAACTACATAGTAAGTTAATATTAATTTGTATGGATTTTGGAGCTCTATCAAATGCTTCTATTACTCAACTACATAGAGTCCAAAGTAGTATCAAACAAAGTGCTTGTCATCCCAAAGCTCGATGATTTAACATGTTTAAATAGCTTTAAAAGTGGTTGGGCACACAATGAAAACTGAGATTCTTTGGAAAATGGATTGAATGTTGCTTCGTCATCACAATTGTAGGATTCAATATGGTTAAATCAATCAATCAATCATAGCATTTGTAAAGCGCACTACATACCCGTGAAGGTCTCAAGGCGTGGGGATGGGGGGGTGGGAACCCTGCTACTTTTCGAAGAGCCAGGTCTTGAGGAGTCTTCTGAAGGTTAGGAGGTCTTCGGTCTGCCAAGGCGGATGGGGAGGGTGTTCCACGTCTTGGCGGCGAGGTGGGAGAATGATCTGCCGCTGGTAGTCACTCTTTGGATGCGGGGGACAGTGGTGAGGGCACGGTCTGCAGAGCGGAGCTGGCGGGATGGGGTGTAGAGGCTGAGTCGACTGTTGAGGTACGCTGGTCCGGTGTCGTGGAGTGCCTTGTGAGCGTGGGTGAGGAGCTTGAAGGTTATCCTCTTGTTGATGGGGAGCCAGTGCAGGTCTCTCAGGTGGGGTGTGATATGGCTGCGGCGCAGGATGTCGAGGATCAGGCATGCGGAGGCATTCTGGATGCCTTGGAGCCATGTCAGGAGTTTGGCCGGGGCTCCTGCATAGAGTGCATTGCGGTAGTCCAGTCTACTGCTGACGAGGGCCTGGGTGACCGTCCTTCTAGTTGTGGTGGGGATCTACTTGAAGATTCTGCAAAGCATGTGGAGGGTGTTGAAGCAAGAGGAGGAGACGGCGTTGGCCTACTTTGTCATGGAGAGTGAGGAGTTGAGGATGACCCCCAGGTTTCATGCGCGGTCGGTGGGTGTAGGGGGTGCTCCTATTGCCGTCGGCCACCAGAAGTCGTGCCAGGCTGAGGAGGTGGAACCGAGGATGAGGACCTCTGTCTTGTCCGAGTTCAGCTTCAGACGGCTGTTCCTCATCCAGTCGGCGACGGCTTCCATTCCTTCGTGGAGGTTGGTTTTGGCGGTGTGGGGGTCCTTGGTGAGCGAGAGAATCAGCTGGGTGTCGTCAGCATAGGAGATGATGTTTAGGTCGTGTTGTCGGACGACGTGGGCGAGCGGTGCCATGTATACATTGAACAATGTTGGGCTGAGGGATGATCCTTGAGGTACACCGCAGATGATCTTGGTGGCTTTGGAGCGGAAGGGGGGGAGGCGGACACTCTGGGTTCTCCCGATGAGGAAGGAGCTGGTCCAGTCCAGGGCCTTTTCTTGCATTCCGGCGTCTCGGAGGTGTGTTTTTAGCGTGCAGTGGCAGACTGTGTCGAAAGCGGCTGACAGGTCCAGGAGGATGAGGGCCACGGTTTCTCCATTGTCGAGCAGGATCCTGATGTCGTCGGTGGCGGTGTTGAGGGCAGTTTCGCTGCTGTGGTTGCTACGGAATCTGGATTGGGACGGGTCCAGGATGCTGTTATCTTCAAGGAAGCTGGTCAGATGTTTGTTGACGGCCTTTTCGATGACCTTCGCCGGGAAGGGGAGCTAGGAGATGGGTCGGAAGTTCTTTAGGTCCTTGGGATCCGCCTTGGGTTTCTTAAGTAACACGTTGATCTCTGCGTGTTTCCAGCTCTCCGGGAAGGAAGCTGTCGTGGATGTCTGCGATCTTGCCATAGAAGAAGGTGGACAGTGGGTTGCACAGGTCTTGCGACTGTTGGATGTCGTTGGTGTTGGAGCTGGGGTTGGAGAGTTCCTTCACGATGCTGAAGAGCTCTTTGCTGTTGTGTGCATTGTTGTCTAGGTGGTCTCTGAAGGTGGTCCTTTTGGCAGATCTGCTGAGTTGGTGGTGTCCGCGGGTGGCGATCCTGTGGGCTGTGTAGCTTTCCGGTGTTCTTTTACAGGTCAAGTATTTTCCAGTTTTCTGCAGGTTCGCTTGGAGGCCTGGAGATCTTCGGTGAACCAGCTTGCTCTCTTGCTGGTCTGGGTGTTGGGGGGTTTCTTGAGCAGGGCGAGTGTGCTGGCGCAGTCGTTGATCCACTGTCTGAGGTTGCAGACGGCAGTGTCTCGGTCGGTGGGGTCTGCGGGTGGGCTCTGGGCGAGGGCGGTGGTTAGCTGGTCCTCGGTGATCTTGCCTCAGCTGTCGCGAGGTATCGTCTGGGTGCGGTGGTGGGATTCCGGAAGGTGAAGTGGATGCAGTGGTGGTCGGTCCATTGGAGTTCGGTGGTGTGGTCGAAGGAGACGCGGGTGCTTGTTGAGAAGATGGGGTCAAGCGTGTGGCCGGCGGAGTGAGTGGGTGTTGTGACGAGTTGTCTGAGTCCGAGGTTGCCAAGGTTGTTGATCAGGGTGGAGGTGTTGGAGTCATTGTTGTTCTCGAGGTGGAAGTTCAGGTCCCCGAGGAGGATGTAGTCCATGGAGGCGAAGGCGTGTGTGCTGATGAAGTCGGCGATGGAGTCACTGAACTGAGGTCGGGGTCCGGGGGGAATATAGACGAGGGTGCCTCTGAGAGTGGTGTTGGAGTCGGTGTGGATCTTGAAGTGTAGGTGTTCGGCGGTGCTGAAGGTGTGCTCGGCGACTGTCGAGATTTTGAGGGTGTTTCTGTGGACGATGGCAATTCCTCCACCTACTCCATTGGTACAGTCCTTGCGGGTGATCTTGTAGCTTTCTGGGATGGCTATGGCGATGTCGGGCGCCGAGGAAGGTGACGTCTGGGGCGTTGGTTTCGAGTAGGTACCAGGAGCGAACTGGCGCAGAGGGGCTTGCCTTAGGCGCGCCAGCGGCACGCCCGATGCGGGCGGCTGCTGCGCGGCCGATTCCTGGCCTCCATATGAGGGGGGTGGGAGGGAGGAGCAGCTGGGAGGCGTGAGTGGGCAACGAATGGGTGTAGAGGGGGCGGGGCTGTAGGGGACGCCGCGGCGGGAAAGACCATGAACGGGGACGAGCGGGCACACAGCGGGATACAGAAGGAAAAAGTGGGCACAGAGGGGTACATAACAACAATTCTAACAACAAGTACAGAGAGCACAGAAAAAAAGAACAAGCAGGCACAAACCAGTATAAGCGGCAGCAGTGGCTCAGGGAACACAGGAGGGTGCTGTGGTGGCGTGGGGGAGCGACCTGCCTGGTGACAGGGTCAATGGTCGCTCTCCTCACCACCGCGCAGCCTCCATATGAGGGGGAGTAGGAGGGAGGTGCAGCTGGGAGGCGAGAGCGGGTGACGAATGGCAGCAGAGGAGGGCGGGGTCGCAGGGGACAAAGCTGCAGGAAAGAGCGTGGACGGGGGACGAGCGGGCACACAGCGGGATACAGAAGGAAAAAGTGGGCACAGAGGGGTACAAAACAACAATTCTGACTACAAGTACAGAGAGCACAGAAAAAAGAACAAGCAGGCACAAACCAGTATAAGCGGCAGCAGTGGCTCAGGGCACACAGGAGGGCTGTGTGGTGGCGTGGGGGAGCTACCTGCCTGGTGACAGGGTCAAAGTTAGAAATGTACTTAACATCTAGTGCAGCTATTACAATACAATATGTTTTTTAGATACAACAGACTTTTCCCTACACCTGCTATGTTACAAAAATCCACTTGTGGGACACCCCCGCGCCGCACGGCCACCAGCTGCTGCGTGTGCCCCTTGCCTGCCCTGCTGCCTCGTTGAGCCTCGTTTGCCGGCTGCCGCCGCTGCGAGTGCTTTTGCCGCTTTTTTTCCTGGTTTTGTCAAGCATTTGTGCTTGTCTTGCCGATCTGTGTTTTTCTCTGTTTTTCCCGTTTTTTGTCATTTATTTTTGCCTGTTTGTATTTTAAAGTGTGCGATCTCCTTCCTTGTTGCCCGCCTACCGCGCCACCCCCCGCCCTCCCTTCCCGCCACCGCCGCTTGTCCCCGCCCCTTTTTCTTCTGTAACCCTCCCCGCTCCCGCCTCCCAGCTGCCCCGCCCACCCGCCGTCTTCTCATCCAGCACAGACATCAACTTCAGCCACGCCACAGAGCTTCAATGGACGGACCACAGCTGCGTCCACTTCACCTTCAAGAGAACGACGACCCACCAACACCAGCAACACACCGCCCGCAGAAGCTGGAACAAGATCACAGCAGACCAGCTCGCCACCTCCCTGAGCCAACACCCTCCTGCCAGCTCAGCGAACCCCAGCCAGGCCGCCGACAACCTCACGAAGTGGATCACCACCTGCGCGGACGAGCTCGCCCCGCTGAGGACCCCGCCCAGCAGACCCGCCAGCAAGAAGGCCCCATGGTTCACCGACGAACTCAAGAGCTCCAAGAAGAACTGCCGAGCCCTCGAGAAAGTCTGGAAAAAGGACCCGACACCGGACAACAGGACCTCCTACAAACTGGCCACCCGGAAACACCACCAGCTGATCCGCGCCGCCAAGAGAACAGCATTCAAGGACCGGTTGGACAACAACGCACACAACAGCAAGGAACTCTTCAACATCGTGAAAGAGCTTTCCAACCCCAGCGCAGGAAACAACGACATCACCCCATCACAAGACCTCTGCAACTCCCTCGCCTCATACTTCCACAACAAGATCACGGACATACACAGCAGTTTCAACAACCAACCAACGCACACCACGACCGACCTGCCACCCCCCCCCACCACCACCCTCCACGCCTGGACCCCGATCAGCACAGAAGACACCATCCGCACGATGAACTCCATCCACTCCGGATCACCAACCGACCCCTGCCCTCACCACGTCTTCAACAAGGCCGACGCTGTCATCGCACCCCACCTGCGAGACATCATCAACACATCCTTCGACACCGCCATCTTCCCCGAAAGCTGGAAACACGCCGAACTCAGCGCTCTACTCAAAAAACCAACAGCGGACCCCACCGACCTCAAGAATTACCGCCCCATCTCGCTTCTACCGTTTCCAGCCAAAGTCATCGAGAAGACCGTCAACAAGCAGATGGCCGCCTTCCTCGAGACGAACGGATCCCTCGACCCCTCGCAGTCCGGCTTCCGAGCCAAACACAGCACCGAGACCGCCCTCATCGCCGCCACCGATGACATCCGAGCCCTGATGGACAAGGGAGAAACAGCGGCCCTCATCCTCCTAGACCTCTCCGCGGCATTCGACACGGTCTGCCACCGCACCCTAACACGGCGCCTCAGCAACATCGGTATCCAGGACAAGGCGCTGGAATGGATCATCTCCTTCCTCGACGGAAGAACACAGCGAGTCCGCCTACCACCGTACAAGTCAGAGGCCTCCGAAGTCATCTGCGGCGTCCCCCAAGGATCATCACTGAGCCCCACCCTCTTCAACGTCTACATGAGCCCCCTCGCGGCCATCGTACGCAAACACCACCTCAGCATCATCTCCTACGCCGACGACACCCAGCTGATCCTCTCCCTGACCAACAACCCCGCCGCCGCCAGAGCCAACCTGCACGAAGGGATGAAAGAGGTAGCCGAGTGGATGACGACCAGCCGCCTGAAACTGAACTCGGACAAGACGGAGGTCCTCATCCTGGGCTCTTCACCCTCCGCCTGGGACGACTCCTGGTGGCCTCCCGCCCTGGGCACCGCGCCCAAACCGACAGACCATGCACGAAACCTGGGCTTCATCCTGGACTCCTCCCTCTCCATGACCAGGCAAGTCAACAGCGTCTCCTCGGCGTGCTTCAACATCCTACGCATGCTACGAAAGATCTTTTGGTGGATCCCCTCAGAGACCAGGAAGACCGTCACCCAGGCCCTCGTCACCAGCCGACTGGACTACGGCAACGCCCTCTACGCCGGGACCACCGCCAAGCTCCAGAAGAGACTCCAGCGGATCCAAAACGCCTCAGCCAGACTCATCCTCGACATCCCACGATCCAGCCACATCTCCGGTCATCTGAGAGACCTTCACTGGCTCCCCATCAACAAGAGAATCACCTTCCGCCTCCTCACCCACGCACACAAAGCCCTACACGACCAAGGCCCGAGCTACCTCAACAGCCGAGTCAACTTCTACGCTCCCAAACGCCACCTCCGATCAGCCAACCACGCCCTCGCCGCCGTCCCCCGCATCCGAAGAGCGACTACAGGAGGAAGGTCCTTCTCCTACCTGGCCGCCAAGACCTGGAACTCCCTCCCGTCCGACCTGCGCCTGACCCAAGACCACCTCTCCTTCAGGAAGAAGCTGAAGACCTGGCTGTTCGAGCAGTAGCGGCACCCCCCCTCCCCAGCGCCTTGAGACCCTACGGGTATGTAGCGCGCTCTATAAGTGTCACTGATTGATTGATTGATTGAACCTAAGCATAAGGTAAAAAATGCTGCCATTGTAATTTTATAGCAGATATGATTTTCAAATGCTCATTATTATTTCAGTTTGGGTCCAAGTTTGGAAAATGAATGATATTATGAATACTAAAATTCCGTTGTCGTTCCAAGCTATCTTTTGTGGGAGCTTGAGTTCAATTTGAAAGTCACATCCTATGAAAAAGGAGATTGGTCGAGTTGCTGATTGTAAAAACGTTTAATTTTAGCAAATCACAACTAACTGGAACGATTCCACAAACTCTTGGTGGAATGGGTTGTGTTGCAATCATAAGATTAATCAAGGTAATAATAACAATGATAATCTATGTAGCAAAATAAATATATTATGAGATTCTTTTGCTTCGTTTACATCTAGGCCTAGAAGAAAAGAGGAACTGGCCAAAATGAGAAATGGAAATGCTACCGACCAATCTCATTAAAAGGTCGTTGGGTATGGCACTTCCAAAGATCAAAAGGATGCACTTGTGCCATGCGTACTCACTCAACAAGGCACTGTTTACAAGACTGTCCATCTAGGTGAGACCACTTTAACAATGGTGTAAATGTTCCGTTAACAGATATGATGGAGCGTGTTTAGGAATACACTTAGATCATCGACATTGCATCAAAACGATGCATTAAATCCACAGTAATGATTTATATAGAACACATTAACAGTTTTGGATCAGCACTGCTATATCGCAGCTGCTTAAAATCTTGACACAGAAGGGCCACATAAGTATGTCATGATTTTCCCTCAAATGGTGCAAACAACGCTCGTCACAGAGGTGGGAGATGTGATTGCCGTTGCATGGCATAATAGCAGTGTTAGAAGCTGTAGCAAGTGAAGAGGCAGTCACAGATGACCTGACCCTCTGCCTGGGTTTGAAGGTGAGTACTGAGGTGACAGGTACGTTTGGTCGGGCATTACGAGTGTGCAGGCATGAATAATTAGTTGGTAATGGACAGTTTAGTTCAGAAAATCTACAAATAAATATAGCGTAAACTGAAGTAGAGATTAGGGCAGGTGGTGTGTTATTGGGCTGAGACCCTGCAGAGGACGGTGGCAGTCTGCGCATGTGTGCACGGTAACGCGTGATGCTGATGCTGCGAGGGTCCTGCAGATGCGGCGATAGAAGTACGCATGCGTGACCAAGCTGTCACACAAGTGTCTGTTGCTGCGCATGCGCAGTCCCCGGCCCTAGCACTAGCTGTCAGAGACCGGCAGGAGAGGCACCGGCTCTCGGGCAGATATCGGCTGCCCTCTCCAACACCACGCTCTCGCCCTTCATTACACTCTGCGCCTGGGCCGGGGGCACCCCTCTCAGGACGGAGACTGAGCGCCCGCTGCCAACTCCGAAAGCCTGTCCAAATCCAGGACGCTGCCCCGGACCCCCCTCAAATTATCCAGTCACCTCTAAGCCATGTCGGCCGCCTTGTACTTGCTTTCCACTATTGGCGGGTATGTGCTGACCTCGGTGCTGCTGCTGAAGTGCCCGGGGCTCCTGCACCGGAGAAAGAAGCAGAGCTTCTGCTGCAGACACATCTCACACCGCGGAGGTGAGTGTCAAGGGTCGGGGGAGGGAGGAAACCGGTACCGAGGGAAGGTGAGGGGAGGACCGCAGGGGTTGGGGGCTGTCGCGCTGGAGGGGAGACTCCGCTTCTGCTGGCTCATCTCCCGCGGCTGTGGTCCTCATTTTCACCGAAAGATACTGAGGTGTACGGTTGTGATGTCCCGTTAAATACGGTACATTTTTAAGTTTTGTCTAGATCAGCAGTTCCATGTGCAGGAGATGCTTAGTGCAACCGAATGGTAGAAGTTAGGCGCTCATGTTAATATTAAAATAGAAGCTAGCTTTTTTTTGGAAGGAGACGGCGATATCATTCATTTTTTTACAGACACCCGTATTTATTTCAGCGCTTTAATAAGGCGAGTGGCCAAAGAATTAACTCTTGCGACAGTTTGGTGGCGACCACAGAGCAGAATGATTTAAGTTTCCATTGAGAAAATGTTTAGTGTATTTTAAATGAGTGTATCCGTACCAATACGTCAGAGTCAATGTCAAATCATAAAGTGCAATGTCAGCGTAAGCGCTTAATCGAAATCTTCGCACTACGTTTCCAGTGCACACTGTTAGTCATGACCGAGGAGAATTGTGAGAGTTTCCGTAGTGGTAGAGCTTTACACGGTGCAGATTACATGTGCGTTGTAATAGTGCTGGTTAGTGCAAGTACTCGGACTGGTGTGCATTTTGTAAACTCTACCTCTGAACTTCAAGATAAGTTTACTCTGCAAATCGGAATCTAAGTGTATTGAGAGAGGCTGATATGACTCAGTACTGAAATACGCTCATGTAGCAGGTTAGGGTAGAAGTGCTTTGTCATGGCTGAGTGGATGACTCACTGCTGCTCGGATACAAGTGTGTACTGAGTGTAGGTGCATTGTGAGATCTATGCGTGTGTTAGCACAAGGATACCAAGGCATGATGCAAGTCATAATAAAGGCGCATTGAGAGAGCGCTTGGTGGCTTAGTCGTTTTTAATTGCATACTACAGGTGAGCATGGAGGCGCATTGTGGGCGATCCCTGGGTGTATCAGAGTAGAAGTGCTTTATGTGAGAGCTACTCTGGATCAAGGTACTTTGGGAAGTTCTCAGGTTTCTTATTCCAGGTGTACAAATGAATATGGCAGATTAGGATAGAAGGGTATTGTTAGAGATTATTGAATGTTTTAGTAGTTGGAATTTGCGCAATGTCGCAAGGCAGGCTAGAGAGGCATTGTTAGAGTCTAGTGGCTGTTTTACTACTGGATACAAATGCACATGACGGGTCACAATGGAGATATTTTGTGAGAGTTGATGCACGTTTCAGGTCTTGGAATTCAGTGCATGAAGCAAGTCAGGATAGTGTTGCATTGTTAGAGGTCTGTGGATATACTGCTGCTGAGGCATAAGTGAGCTCAGTAGGCTAGGGCAAAGGTGCATTGTGAGAGTATAGTCGAATGTCTTCGTATTTGGTCTCGGCTGCATGATGCAAATACATGTGGACTTGGCTATTAGTGAATGCCGGACCCGTCTGTAGGTGCAGTATGATAGATTTTGGGATATCATTGTAGTGGATGAAGTTGTCCACTGGTCAGGCTAGAAAGCTGCTTAAGTTAACTCAGTGAAAACGACTACGCAAGTTTGTAGCCGGACCAGTGATGTGGGCTGACCCACAGCATTACATTTCATGGACAAGTGAACAAATAACCACAATGGCAGTATGTTTCTTAATTACTGTCCTCAAGTGGTCGACCCAGACTCACTGGTGTAAAACAATTTTCACGAGGGGGACGAGGAGGCTGGCCAGTTATGCCACTTTGCTAAAGTCGTATGGAATTTGCACAAATATGGAATTACTGGTCAAGCCTGTGTTGAAAGGGCAAAAGTTTTTGTAAATGAGAGTGGTGTCAATTTTGGAAACAAGCACTGGCAAAGCCAATAGGTTTAGCATATGCAAAATTTATTAGCTTTCTCAATGTTTTTCTACATGTTGCACATCAGCGTAAGCTGTTGAGCAACGTGGCTCAAAGTAAACGCACTATGACATGGCCAGCATTGACCACGTCTTAGCACTTTTTAAAAATATTACTTTAAGCCATGTTGCACAGCAGCCCGTGAAGGTGTGAAACATGTAAAAACAGTGGTGGGTTGGGTCAAGCAACACAAGAGAGGAGGGTGGGAAAGATATCAGAAAGTGGGCGGAAGGAGTCGGGATTAGGTGAAACCATGAGGAGGGGGAAAAACCTTAAAAAAACAGCTGAGAGGGTTAAGCAACACGATGGAGCAGGGGGTTGTATCAAATCAAATAAGGATTGTAGGAAGTTGGCTTTAACGTCTTAACTGCTAGGCCTCCCCCCTCCCCCACTGCTGTGCCTTTTTTTGGCTATTTGGGGTAGTTCGTGCTTAGGCTCTCATAACTTTTAGTCCACATAAGGTATCCACGCCAAATTTGCGCCCTTTTCTTCCATCATCCGAAGGATTCTAAAGGACCCCAGGGTTTGTGGATTCCCCTGACGGGAACCGAGAAATTTGCCAAAATACAACTACATTTTTGGTCTTGTTTTTATGGGGAAAAAAGTGCTGCAGAACAAAGCATCTGTTTTTCCCCTGGAAATTGTATCAACAAAGGGTTTGCAATGCAAACATCACCAGCTTTCAGGAACAGGCAGACTTTTGTCAGAAAAACAACATTTTCTACACAGTTTTTTGCATTTTTCTGGGACATAGTCTATGTTTCCAATTTTTTATGCTTCCAACCTCCTTCCACTTAGTGGTAAAAATGAGTGTGAAACCTATAATGGATCCTGGTAAGCCATACTTTTCTGAAAAGTAGGCAATATTCTGAATTCAGCAAGGGGACATTTGTGTAGATCCTTCAAAGTTTTTTTATGGAAACTAATAGTTGAAATAAAAAAAATATTGAAATTGAGTTGAAAAAAACAGCCATTTGTGCCTAAGTTTTCATCTGTAACTTCTTCTAAGAATGGCAGATTTTTGAAATCAATCTACCATTACGACCGCTAGGCCCTTCTGGTTGTGGTGTTATATAGGACTTGTAGGTTCACCAAGAACCCAAGATCCAGTAACTGAGCTGCACCATGCAGTGGTTTTTCATTGTGTACTGGGTATACAGCAATTCATTTGGTAAAATATATAGAGTGAAAAATAGGTATCAAGAAAACCTACATATTTCCGAAATGGGAACAAAATATGCAGTTTAGAAGCAGTGGCTGTTTACACATCTCCGAATTTGTGAATACCCATACAAGCAAGTGAATTAGGGGGCATTTTTCAAAATGACTTCTTTTATACACATTGTCTTACATTTGGAAGGCAGAAATGCAGCAAAAGTCAATTGGTAATAACACTTGTTCCACCAATCTGTGTTCCCCTAAGTATCCCAATAAAAATGGTACTTCACTTGAGTGGGTAGGCCTAGTGCCAGCGACAGGAAACGGCCCAAAACGCAATCTGTGCACATTACATTTTTCCAGTGAAAACTGACCCTTTTTTCACAATGTGCCTTTCTGTGGATATTGGACCCCAGGTCAGCGGGCACATAGCAAAACCTAGCAAACCTGTTTATTTTTGAAAATTACAAAGAAATTATAGGAGGCCCCCCGATGTGAAGGTTCCAAATGAAAATAGCATAACCCCGGATGCTGTGAACGGAGGAGCAGGGAGGCCGGTCCTTTTCATTACGAAGTCTCTAGATACCGCGAGGATTTTCCGATATCGAGATAGAGCTGACAAGGCAAATACAGCACGCGGCTACAGTAATTGACAAAGCTCCCTTTCTTGAATGACTAATAGTAAACCTACTAACAATCGGTGGCACCTCCGACACAGCATGGACTTAACCAATTTGGTAACAAGACATTATCAAATACAACTAGACCCAGCCCTATTATTTTGGCAAGTTGTTGTCTCAAGTGTGGACCTATATCAGGACACCATTTTAGTATCTGATCTCAGTAATCAAAACTTGAGCATGATACAGAAATACTGTTTTGAGAAACTGTCCTGTAGAAGGTTTTTAACCGAAACGCCGCGTCGACTTTTACTCTCAAGATTGTTTTTAATTGTTTGTTTATTATATTGGATAATTACCATAGACTATTTGTCCTTCTGAACATTTTTAATTTATTTGTGCAATATATTGTATACTGTGTACTGATTTTTTGTAATCTCTTTGGATATTACCTGATAATTGTAAAACATTTCTTCACTATCAAATGTAATAAAATCATGTGCAATTTTATGCAAGATGTTTCCCTTGTAGTACTGTAAGAAGCTGTGAATGTTGATATTACTGTGATTGTGTTTAGGTTTTACAGAAACGTTGTGTATTGATACAAGACTTTAGATACACACTTGGTGGTTGTGCAGTAATATAGTGCAGTGGGTGTTAGAACTTTTAATTTACCAACCCCACGGGGGTATTCGATCTTAGGGACACTTCTACCTCCTTCATTTTTGAAAATTAGACACTCTGGGAATCCAGGATGTGGTGACTTGTGTGGCGCTCACCAGGTTCTGTTACCCAGAATTTTCCTCAGATTTCTGTGATTGAAAGTTCTGGAATGTGCTGGGAGCCGCAAACTTCCATCCACCCAGCATTCCCCCAAGTCTCCCAATAAAAATGGTATCTCAATTGACTGAGCAGGTCAGGGGGCCCTTTTTTCCCACTGGGCCTAGCTGTGAATTTCGGACCCTAGCTCTGCTGGCACTTAGGGAAACCTAGCAAACCTGTATATTTGTGAAAACTAGACAGCCAGGGGATTCCAAGATGAAGTTACTTGTGTGGCTCTCACCAAGCTCTGTTATCCAGAATCCCTTACAAATCTCAAACGTTGTAAAAAAAATAATCACATTTTCCTCACATATCTGTGATGGAAAGTTCTGGAATATGCAGGGAGCCACATACTTCCACCCACACAGCATTACCCCAATTCTCGAACCTTAAAAATGGTTCCTCACTTGTATGGGTAGACCTAGTACTCGCAACAGGAAATGGCTCAAAACGCACTGAGGATACTTCAAAATTATCGATCACAAAAAAGACTTTGCGAGGGAGTCACCTGCGTTTTTGGTCCCGGGCTCAGCGGATATCTAGGGAAACCTACCAAAACCAGACATTTCTGAAAACTCGATACCTGGGGGAGTCATGGGAGGTGTGGCTTGCCTGGATCTCACAGCGTTTTCCTACCAAGAATCCCCTGCAAACCTCAAATTTAGCTAAAAAAAATCCAATGATTCTCAACATTTCTGTGTGGGATCACTACACTGGCACAAATTTCCTACCAGCCAGCATTTCTCTCGGTCTCCTGAGAAAAATGATACCTCACTTGTGTGGGTGGGCCAAGGGCCTGCAAATGGAAAGGGTAAAAAACGTAGAGATTGAGGGGATAGCACAGTGAGCTCTACACACTATATTTTTGTATAAATCCTTTTAGGCTGACTCTGCATTGGACACCCACATAAGTGAGGTATCACTTTTATTGGGAGACCAAGGGGAACACTGGGTGGTAGGAAATTTGCGCCGGTGCTGTGATCCTAGGTAGAAATGTAAGGAAAATGTGATTTTCTTGTCTAAATTTAAGGTTAGTAGGGAATTCAGGGTAGGAAACCATCAGGAGATCCATGCAAGCCACACATTCTTGGACTCTCCCAGGTGTCTACTTTTCAGAAATGTCTGGGTTTGGTGTGTTTCCCTAGATTGCTAAATTTGATGTTTTCAGAGGATTCTGGGTAAGAAAATGTTGCGGTATCCATGCAAGCCATACCTCCCTGGACTCCCCCGGGTGTCTAGTTTTCAGAAATGTCTGGTTTCCCTAGGTGGCCGCCGAGCCCAAGACCAAAAACGCAGGTAACCCCCTGACAAAACCAGGTTGTTTTGTGATAGATGGGTACTTGTGTTTTTGTTCCCAGGCTTGCAGTACATCTAGGGAAACCTACCAAACCCAGACATTTCTGAAAATTAGACACGCAGGGGAGTCCCAGGAGTTGTGGCTTGCATGGATCCCATACGTTTTCTTACCCAGAATCTGCTGCAAACCTCAAATGTAGGTAAAAAATCAAATTTCCTTCAAATTTCTGTGTGGGAAAGTTGTGGGATCACCGCACCTGCAGAAATATCCTACCACTCAGCGTTCCCCCCAGTCTTCCGATACAAATGATACCTCACTTGTGTGGATGGGCCAAGTACCTATGATAGGGAAGGGACAAACATGTGTAGAGATTGAGGGGGAACCAAAGTGGGTCCAAAAGGGCAGTTTGTTTATATATTTTTAGGCTGATGCTGCTTTAGGCACCTACACAAGTGAGTATAGTTTTTATTAGGAGACTGAGAGTAGCACTGGGTGGTAGAACATTTGTGCGATGATCCTACAACTTTCCGACACAGAAATTTGAGCAAAATATGACTTTTTAGGTAAATTTAAGGTTTGCAGGGGATTCTCTGTAAGAAAATGTTGGGGGATCCATGCAAGCACAACACCAGTCATGTGCCATCTACATGCACTGCCAGCCATGCCCCATCCATGCACAGTGCCAGCCAAGTGCCATCCACACACACCGCCAGCCAAGCTCCTCCCACACACTTCGCCAGCCAAGCTCCACCCACATACTCCGCCAGCCAAGCACCACCCACGCACTCCGCCAGCTAAGCGCCACCCACTCACTCTGCCAGCCATGCGGCATCCACGCACAACCGCCAGCCGTGCACCATCCATGCACACCGTCAGCCAAGCACCATCCATGCACACCGTCAGCCAAGTGCCAGTCCAAGTACACCACTAGTCAAGTGCCACTGCACGCACACCACCAGGCAAGCGCAAATCTACATACACTGCCAAGTAGTGCGAGTCCACACGCACCGTCAGCCAAGTGCAAGTCCACACACACCACCAGCAAAATACCAGCCACAGCCAGACAATGCAGACCATCAGCCAAACTCCAGTTCACACACACAGACACAAACTTTCTCTGGTTTCTAGTGGTTTGCTTCCCCCGCTTAGGGGCAGCTGAGTCTAAATTTGTCACTGAAACAGCCAAAATGTGTGCCTAAAAAAAGGAGTGCGAACCTTGCCTATAGGGGTTCTCCCTGACATGACCATACACATATCCCTGGTGCCTAATGGACTTTCTGCCCCCTCTCGGAGGGAGGGGGCATATCGGGTGTAATAACCAACATCTGCCCCCCAAAGGGCAGAAACACTGTGCCCATTGTTTTTGGGAGGGTGCCTCGGCGTACCAATTCTGGGCAGCCCCTCACCCTTACGCCAAGAAAAAAATAGTCTCTGGTGCCTACTGGGCTGTCTGCCCCCAACTTCCTCCCGGGGGCAGAAAGACTGTGGTAAATGATTTCGGGTTTAGGGGGCATTGGCATGCCCATTCTGGGGAGCCCCCACCCCTGAACTACAAAACAAAATAATCTGTGGCTTACTAGTGGGCTTTCTGCACCCCCCCTGGGGGGGCAGCTTATGGGCTATTGCCTCCATCTGCCCCCTTGAAGGGCAGGAAGACTGAATATGCTCATCATTTTCAGGGGGAGCAAAAACCCTTGCCCAAGGGACTACTCACCCCACTCTGGTGTCTAGTGCGTTCGTCCTCCTGCAGCGATCTCAAAACAGTCATCCTGCTTGGAGGAGGTGTAAACACCTCCTGCCAGAGCAGGCATTATTTCTGTCCTCAAAGAGGGAGGCTCTCACCTTCTAGGGGGTCAGAGACTCTTCTTTGCACACTAGATGACTGGTTGTGTTCAGGGGGTGGTACCTCTAAGGTACCATCTGGGTGCATGTATTAATAAGTCACTGGAATATGTGTGGGTTTATTAATGAGGTGTATGATACCAAACACCATAGGTTTCAGTAAATCCATTATATACCTGGGGGACTTGTTTCGACCAGTGCCCAGTACATACCCTAAGATGGCTTCCCTGCTCACTTGCTATATCTAGTAATAGAACTGGGGCATATCTGCTCATGCAGATATGTTGTCACATAAAATATAATGCACACTGCCTTAGGGCACAAAAGCCTGCTGTAGGGATTACTTACATATGTTAGATGCAGTGACTTTGCCGTAACACACATGATTGTATCATGTCATGTTTTCAAAAAGGAGGAGTATCACCACAGGACCGGGAGGTGGCCCTACTGGAGATGGGGATATTTATGAAGACTCAAGGAAAATGTTCCTTGTTTTTATAAACCCCTCACTCACCAACCTGGTTGGTGACATGCTTCATCATCTGGGCCCACCCGGATCGCCGAATGCCATCCGGGTGTGCTGCGACACCTGAATTACAGTGGAGCAGGAAGTTTTTTGTGTGTGAGGGGGTGAAGAAACAAAATGAAAGTGATTTAAAAATTGGCACAGTATACCTTCAATAAAACTGTAATCTGAAGGTACTGGACAATAATAAAAACAAAGTGTAAGATATAAGAGAAGGTTACAATGGCCGACTATATCTATGTGAAAAGTAGGTCTACATGTTTCACCCTCTAAGCGGGATTGCCAGGTTTTCGTCCGGACCAAAAAAGGAAGAGCCTGGGCGGTCTGCGCTCGCTAAGGCGCACCCAACCCTAGGCCTTCGAAAAACTTGGCTGTAGATTCACAGTCAGGTTAGAATTGACTCTCAAAAGTCTGGAGTCAAAAGACAAACACTCGGAGGGCGAGTGAGTGCTGCCTCATAGGAAATCGGGGACATGCTGCGTTCCAGAGTCTGTTGCAACCTGGATGGGAAGTGTCAGCTATGCCTAAGGGCTGCCCACCATTGTAACCTTCTCTTATATCTTACACTTTATTTTTATTATTGTCCAGTACCTTCAGATTAAAGTTTTATTGAAGGTATACTGTGCCAATTTTTAAATCACTTTCATTTTGTTTCTTCACCCCCTCACACACAAAAAACTACCTGCTCCACTGTAATTCAGGTGTCGCAGCACACCCGGATGGCATTCGGCGATCCGGGTGGGCCCCGATGGTGAAGCATGTCACCAACCAGGTTGGTGAGTGAGGGGTTTATAAAAACAAGGAACATTTTTCTTGAGTCTTCATAAATGTCCCCATCTCCAGTAGGGCCACCTCCCGGTCCTGTGGTGATACTCCTCCTTTTTGTTTATACATTATTGGTCTAGGGGACCAGGAGTACCTCCCTCCACCCTTGTGGAGAAACCCTTACTCTCCTATTGTTTTTTGACATGTCATGTTTTCACTCCTGGTTTGCATCATGTCACTCAACCTGCAATGGCAGTCTGTGTGGAATTTGCTTGTGGGTCCCTTAAGGTGGCATAAGATCTGGTGCAGCCTTTATGGACCCTCGTCAACACCCATGCCCTAGGCATCTGAGGCTCATTTTACTAGGAATTTACAGGGTCGCTAAAACCCTCAGACAATTGTAGAACAATTAGACCTAACCTTGCTTTAGGGAAGAAAACCTGGTACTAAGATCTGGTTAGCAGACTAAAAAAACAGCATCTAATAGCTAAAAGGGGGGCAAAAAGTTGAGGGACAACTGCAACAAAATCACAGTTTCCTACAAGTAGTAAATACGGTTTCTTTTTTTATTCAACCCATCCAATTACAGATGGGGAACTCGTTGCTTAAAGCAATTTTACATGAATATTTGTAACTTTTTCCTCAAGTCTAGAGGCTAACTGCCAGGAGAGCTTCTGGTAGGAGGGTATTCTGTGCTTTTGGCTCTGTTCCGCAAAACACACAAAACAGATGGGGAGACAATGTGGTGTAACCGTCAGAGCTTCTGACCAGCCCATGAAAGGGTCACTGGATACATGAAAGCTAATTAAAGCCTACCCTGTGGATCTTTTGTTGTGTCCTTGTACTGCCCAATGAGAAGATTCAAGGACATAAGAAGGTGTAAAATAAAAGGCAAGTCACAGGACTGAAATGTAAACACCAGGTAGCTGATAGCTTCTGTTCAAGTATCAACTCACCTAGAGGTTTAAATATTCCTGTGGTGTGGTGCAAGCACATTTAAGAAAAACTTCAGAACTTGTTGAGTTTCCAGGTTCGAGGCTTGGCGTCGGCTCAACATCCTGTGATTCTGGGCAAATCGCTATATCTCCCTGTGCATACAAAAAATGACCGGGACTTGGTGTAATGTAATCAGAGCCCATGTAAAGCGCTCCAATAATTTAGGGTTGAGTTTGTGCTTTATAAAAAGGGAAAAAGGGGAATCGTTTTTTCCACAGTTGGGGCTGACACCACATGAAAGGGCACATTAAACAGAAATAAAGTTTAAAAAAGCACAGCAGCAAAAATGCATGCAGTCAAAAATACATTGATTACAAAGAAAAAAGTAGCTCTGGCAACAAAAAAAGATGATAAAAGTTGAAAAGGAGGGAGTACTTGGTCCAATCTCCACAGAATAGACAAACACACAAGGTAAGACAAAGAGTAATCAGAAACCTACAGTAAGTGAGACACAATAACCAATCAAAAGCAAGGAAATTATAGTGGCATGAAAGCCAACAAATAATGGTAAGTAATGGGTGGGCTCTAAGCCTTTTTGAAGATTTTTTTCTTTAGTTACAAGCGATTGTCAAGCACAGATTAAGCATTGTGCAGGGAAACCTAAAAATGGGTACAAGTAATCCTGTTATACAGCACATTACATTCAAAACGTGAATTCAACATGATATGTATATAGAGAGCATGTGATGTCAGTGCACATAACCAGTAAAAGGCCAACGCAATGCGTTATTTAGCTTAGAATCAGAACCTAATTATGTGTTGCAGTTACTGTCAGATCTGAAAATGTCTCTTCAGAAATGGGTGTGCCTGGTTAAACTTTGGAAGCACAAAAGATATTTAACCAGAGTTCTGTTCAATACTAAGAATCACTCAGAACTGCAGCGCTATCCACAGAAGAATGCTCGCGTTAGAACTGCAGCGCTATCCACAGAAGAATGCCCGCGTTATCTCAATTACAATAGAAAGACCACTAGTGTTCCACTAGTCTGCAGGTGCCTGTGCATGCCAGTTAATATTTCAAAGGCTGAGATAGTTTTGAGGGGTTTTGTTGGATCCCACAAACTCAAACTGAGGGAAAATACCAACAGCGCAGAGGCAGTCTAATGAAATATTATAAAATAGCATATTATATGATACATAGCATAATGCATTGGATTTTATATGATGTGTAATCTATACACTGGTCATACTGTGATGTCACTTAATATTATGCTGCAAAACACACTGATTTTTCGATCTGTAATTGTGTTAGTTATCACTAAAAACTGTGCCTAGTAAAGAACAATATAAGGCTGATTTATCTTGCTTTGCATATGAAACTTTTCCCCATTCTGAAATATCTTTGTTCCATCGCTCTTCAGTGTTAATAGGTAACAGTTCTCATTTCAATTTAGAATTAGAGGAATTCTTTGAAAATATTTCTAAACTTCATAAAAGAAGAGGCAGATGATTTTTATATCGGTTTGTTTAGTGAATTGTTTGAAATGACTTTCTCCTTTCGCCCTCTCAAGTTCCCTAGCCAAAGTGTCGTTAGTTTTAATTTACAAAATAAACATAAACATAGATTTGCATCATACAAGAATAGCTGTAATAGTTTATTGGAAAACGTTCTTTTGTTGTAAGGGTTAATGAGCCATGACAGTTGGTTTCCAAGTCAATGTGTTTGTCAAGAATTGCTGTAAAATGCAGCATTACTTTGTCTACTGATCTTCAAAGTTAAGAGGGGGTTGTGCAGCACCTGCTGCATCCCTCGTTCCAGCTCCACTTCTAACAGTTCTGAAAGGGCCATTGTTCCAAGTATGGTCGAAACCCTGTCTATACTGGGGCAGGCATTATTTAGCATCTAGGCAATTTGCGATTCCCTAAATGCTATGCTTGTAGGCATCGCAAATTGCGATATTGCCTTAAGGAATCGCAAATTACCACCAACTTCAAGTTGGTGGTAATTTGCGATTTCCTGGAAAAAAGCACTTTTGCTTTTTTCAAAGTGCCATTTGGCACACATACATGCTTCTGCGCCACATATGCACACATCCATATTTCAGGGGTTCAACAGGATATCCTTTTGGAACCCTTGCTCAATTTGCGAGTACCTATTGGGTACTCGCAATTTGTGCTTGTAATTCCCATTCATTCCTATAGGCCTCTTGGCCCATAGGAATGAAATGGAAGGGATTCCTTAATTACGACTTGTAATTTGCGAGTCGCAGTTAATGAATGTGTAGGAATCGCAATAATTATTGCGATTCCCACATACATATCAGTTTGCAAGTCCTTAATAGCGATTCGCAAAAAATCGCTATTAGGGACTCGCAAATCTGTTTTTTGATACCTATGCCCCAAAGTCTCTAACAGCATTTTATCTTTCTCATCTTTGTGCTTCTTTGCCTCATATGTTTCTTCTTCTCAGACTTGGTTCTCTCTCCTCCCCACCCCTGTCCCCGTCTCTCTCACCTACTGCCTGTTATTTGTAGATTACTTTTTATATGCATGCATGTATTCTTTAAAGACCGGCATTTCAACTTTCCACCTCTCCATCCATGTAAGTATTATGGTTTTAGAAATGTGTCCCAATACCATTGGTGGGGATCCACATTACAGGGTGTTCAGTAGCTTGTTCGGTGCAGGAGTGGGTGAGCGTGACAAAATACAGTTGTGGATTTGATCAAATGTAGGAATATTGCACATTGGCTTCTCCAGGGCTGTAAGCCTGACTTCGTCCACAGGCCCCTAATTAAATTCTCTTTCAAAGGAAAGGACTGTAGAGTTCTTAAAATCACAAGATTTATTAGCTTTTCTAATGAGCCCCTGACACAGAGTTTAATACAAACAATTCATTAATAAGCTTGGCCTCTTGTGGATAAGAACATGGATGGTGAGTGCTAAAAGCAAATTGTGAGCATATAAAGAGGACTTTAAATTAATACGTTAGGCAAATACTGCACAAACTGACAATGCAGACCATGAGCTGGACGCTGCCCACACTGACATGGCATAAGGAGCAAGGCCCATTGTTGCTCTAAGCTATTGAGGACCAGTGCAGCCAAACATAATCCATTGGGAAAGGTGCGTTAAACAAATTCTTTTGAATTGCAAAGTGACTCAAAATCCATCATTTGTGACAAAATTTAACGATCTCAAAATTGTATCTAAAGTGAATCAATGCCCTGTTACTGAGGACACCTAAGTAATATACAGTGGCAGGGTAGTTAACTTAAAAAGGTATATGTAGACCACAATTCGATCGCTAGAAACTTGACATTACATACATGACATTTCATCAACAGACCACATTCATTACATTTTGCAACTGGCAAGCTTAAAGTTTCAGCACAGTCTTAATTCAGGGCTGCCTTTCGTGGACAAAAAGTTGAGAATTACATTTTCCTGCATGTTTGTTGATGTGTTTAGAAACGCAAATAAAGCATACATCAATATTTAACTATACATACACATATCAATTCCGTCATGAAACACATTTCATGACCCTATTACATTGCTAATGCAAACATTAATATAGTGCAAGAATCCTGGACAATTTAAAAATTAATCCGCTCCATAAAGCAGAAGAATGAAAAATATTATTTCCATAAATAATACAAAGTCCCCAGTCCACAAATACTACAGGGGAAAACCCCAGATATACTCAAAATGTATATATATTCTTAGTGACGTACGTTGCAGGCAAACATTGCTCTGCTATGCCTATGCCTAAAACTAAAGCAAGGAAGCTAAACAACAAAGCTTTCGAAAAAGTCAATAGGTATGATGTTGGCAGGTAACCTGTTGGCTTTACCAATGCTTGTTTTCCTTTGCGATGGTTTTTGGTAAACTTTATCACAAAAACCTTTACACAAATGGCTTCCCATGCAAACACATATATTTTCACAATGGGAAACCCTCTTTCAATGTTTTTTCTAATAAAAGTTTACAAAAACGGTTCAGCAGTTGCCACGTGTGTGTGTGTGTGTGTGTGCACATGCGTAAGCATAGACTGCCATCTTTGAATGGTGTTTATTAAAATAAAAGTAATTCAAAGATGGCGTCTATGTGTGTACATGCATACGCATGCATGGAAGGCTACCTTTAATTACTATTTAATTAAACATATACAATATTTATATAAAAATATATGTATTTTGGACCAAATGTTGCAAATACTGACCATAATGTGCCAGTATTTTTGCGACCAGTGTGGTATTTTGTGAAACCACCTATATGCTAATATTGTCAGCTTGCAAAAAACTTAATCATAGTGGGTTGCAATTCAGCCTGCCTTATGAACACTAATGAGCTAGATCGGAAACTGCGACCCATTACTCTTCCATCACTTGTATAGTGACTTGCTGGGGTAAACAGACCGCCATGTCTGTGATTGCATTTTAAAAAAGCAATTTTTTTTATGCTCATTTTTTTAAAGGAAAAAGAGTTACTGCATTTAAAAATTAGTTTCTTTTTTTGTTTACTTAAACAAAACATTTTTACATTCACAAAGGGAAATGGATCCAAAGAGGTCTGCTTCCCTTGTGCTAATGAGTACTACCTCCATTTAGTTGTCGATAAAATATCAATGTGTTGCGGACAGATTTCATTTGCAAACCATTAATACATTGGATATTGATTCGGTATTTGGAAAGGACACCTACAAGAAGACCCTTCCAAATACTAAATGCTGAGTCTCTTTGTACTCTGTAGTGTTCCTGCTGCTGTCATTCCTGGTTTGTTCTTTGATTCGGATTCCCTTATTTCTAAACACACTTAGCGATTTGGAAACCATTTTCCAATTGCTGAATGCATTTAGTACATAGGAAAAAGAGTTTTGGCATTCACAAATCCTCTGATTTATCATCGTCATCCAAAATGACATTATTTCGGCCACTAGGGCCATAAAAGTACAAATTAAGATGAAATATACAATAATTAAAAATAATACGTTTGTGGCCTAACAGGTTCTTGCTTCATATAGCTTACAGCTAGTTACAATGCAGTAAGGCATACATTATCAGGAACCTGCACAGAAAAGAGGGGTTTGGTTCAGAGGATGTCAATAAAATTACAACCATTACATAATAAAAAGATTAAACAGGGTGATCAGCTTAATGTAACAAGGGGGGTCAGTGCCTTCCTGCATTGCACCCAAAAACTTGGCTATTGGGATAGCAAACATTAGGCTACAATATGACCTCAGGATGCAAAGTGCTTCAGCATTGCTTCGAACAACCAAGCATTAGTAAATAGGAGCTAGCCAGGTTTTGCACGGGTGGGCATAAGCTGGGCAGGCAAGGAATACATGTGCAACACTCTCTTCTGTAGGGGAACAGATGGGGCATTCATCTGTAGCCCCACCTGACCACTTAGTTGTAAATGCTCTCAGCTGAAGAGTGCCTGCTCTAAACTGGAAGTTTAACTTCCTGTCTATAGAGAAAATCACCTGCTCCTTGAATGGCTCATACTCACTCAAAGATTTAAAGTCAATAAAGTCATGAACCAGTTTAGAGTACTCAGACTTTCTAAAGTCACTGGCTGCTACAGTTGCCCAGTAAGACGACTTCAGGGAATGTGCAGACGGAAAGTTGATAATTGCATGGTTTTCCCAAAGATCTGACAGCCCAAGAAGCCGAAGCGACTCTCTGATATTAACAAGCTAAGGGAATTTGTGGAATCGGTCAATGTCTAGTACATCTGAAGGACTGTTTCACTGTACACAAGTTCTGGGGTGGTCCATAGCCGGCGCCAATATAAAAGAGAGCGTAACCTGGCTTTATCAGCAATACTACTTAATACCATGTCCAAGCGAAGGTGGGTGCAAGGGGGAGCTGGGGGGGGGGAGCAATGGTAAAGTGTGTAAAAACCCTCTGATTTATCAATTCGAAGGGTTTGGAAATGCTAATACTCATTGTACATCTGGTCCTATGTTTTGGGAAAAAGCACACATTACAATTGCAGCTTCTGGCTCTGAAGAAGACTACTTTTGTGAGGATGTGCACCTTATGCAAGAGCAGAATGCTATTACTCTTAGTAAAGTTACCCAATGACTGAAGTGGTTGTCCCTTTGACCCATGTTGTAGGCTCGAATGGGTGAAATGAAATACTGATGGACACAAGAACAGACTAATAGATAAAGAGGGCTGGTGTGTTTATATAACATGTTTTATTAAAACCAGGTGGGCTCTGCAAACTCCAGCCCTAAAATCGACAATATTTGATCATAGTGCAAGCAGCAACATATTTTGCATCAGGTCCATTATACTTTTCTGCTCTATTATCAGCAGTAACGAGGAAGAGAACACATTTCTTTATCAGTAATTTAGGAGGAGGACATTATCCCTTGTATTGATTATGGAGCATAGTTACATAGATATAATCAAACCGAGAACACAAATAATTACTATTTTAGCAGAGCCCAACTGTTGGACCCGGCCCTTTTGGCAGGTTCACCCCGAGACTTTTTGATTTTTCCTAGCCTGTTTCTGGAAACTGGTGGTGGTGATTTTAGGCCTCTGCGCACTTTTTCACTGTGGTACAGTGTAAAGTGCTTGAGCTCTCTGTGTATGTGTGGTGAGTGACCTGCCCTCCCATAGGAATGAATGGGGAATATGTATGCCCATGGTAGTTCCTGGTGTGTGGGGAGTGCAGGGGCAAGTTTGATATGTGCGAACTCGTGAGATTGAATGCTGCGTAATGATATATGCGGCATGACTGTGTCTAGTCTAGAAGTGCCACCTTTTGAAGTTGGCATATTTGTGTAATTTGTGTCTGGCGTGTGATTGGCTGGTGAGCCTGGTCCAGGAGTGCCTGGGCCTGCTTGTGGATTGACTGTCTGGTTTGAGGGTGACAGGGGCTGGGGAGCCCCAGGAGGTTGTCTGAGTCAGCCCGTGGATGAAAGGCTGCATCTGCTGCCAGTGAAGTGGGAGGAGATGGCACCTGGGAGTGACTAGGGCTGTGCCTGCCTGACCACAATGCTGGCTCCACCTCCCGCTGGGCGACTGTCACCTCTGTCCCTGACACTGAAGAGAGTTCCCTAAAACCAGTTCTAGCTGGTTCTCACACTGCCTGCACAAAGACTTCAAAGACTTTTCTCTGTATAAGAAGGGGCTGTGTACCCTTCCAATTTGTTCTTGTTTCCTACTTGAATCTGCCAGGGGCGTGCTGCTGTTTGGGCCCAGGGGAATCCCTGGGCCCTGCCCAGCCCCTGGACTCCTGAAGGACTTTGCTCTGCCCTGGCATCCTTTGGACCTTCTTCCTACCCCCCAGGACTTTGCTCTATCCCCTGGAGGACTTTGCTGGTCAATAGCGCTTAGGAGCGCTTTATTTGTCTTTCCTAGCGCTTGGGAGCGCTTTTTGCTTTATGGGAGCGTTTCGCCGCCCCGCATTTTGCGTGCGGAATAGCAGGTGCCCACCCTGCGTTGTGCGGCTCTTATCCCTTTAATCCACGAAGCCGGTGCCCACCCGGCATTTGCCCCGCGGCCATGCCGCTAGTCTTAAACTTTTTAATTCACCTTGAGGGAGCCCACTCCTCGGTGAAGTGATTCCCCGCCTGCCTGCCTAAGCGGGGCCGCTGCGCTGCCCGCAGCGACCCGGAAGTGGTTGGCCGGCCGGCCAATCCTGGCGCGACCGGCCGGAAGTCTCGCCCCGCAGCCCGGGGGAAAAGAAAAGTATTGCCGGCCCGGGGAAGGAGGAAAGAAGCATGGCGGCCGGTGAACAGGGCTCCCGTGTGCCGAGGGAGCCCTGCAGCGAGAGGAGAGGAAGCCGCCTGCTGTGTCCGTCCCGGGGCTCCTTAGTGAAGGGAGAGCCCCGAGGAGGGAGAGAAGTCCAGCGCCGCCTGCCCAGAGAAGCGCCGCCGAGGTCTGGTGAGTCTGGGCTGGGACGGGTGAGGCGGGGGCCGTTCTGTTGCTGCTCCGCGAGGGAGCAGTTGGATTTTGGTGGTGCTGGTGGAGGCACTGTGTCAAGAGCGGCCCCGTGTGGCAGTGGGCCGCTCCAACGAGGAGGATGGTTGCTCGGGCCTAGAGGGGCCCACTCTTTGTTATTTAGGGGAGGATGGTGTCGGGGCACGTTGTCGGTGCCCGCTCCCCCCCTGTGCCCATATTTGTGCGGCGCCCATCTACAGAGCGGTCCTGATGGCAGGGGGCCGCTCCAGCCTATGGGGGCAATTGTTTTCTAGAGCCAGAGGGCTCCAACGATGGGCGTGTTTATTTGGAGAGCCTGTGTGGCTCTGACTCGGCGCATAATTAATTCAGGAGCTGGAGTGCTCCTCGTGACATATTTTATTTTAGAGTCTGTGTAGCTCCAGCAGTGGGTGCAGTTTGCGCCTAAGGGCCAGAGAGGGCACCGTCGCAGTTTGTCTCCAGCTGCCCAGCAATTAGTGGGCAGCTGCACCGTTTAGGCGCAAGATGGAGAGCGAGTCCCTGAGAGGGACAGAGATGGCACAGAGGTGCCCGGCCAGTCACAGCTGCGCAGCACTTAGTGCCAGCTGCAGCGTTTAGGCCCTTGTGAGTGTTCCCAGGTGCCCAGCAAGTAGTGGGCACCTGCAACGTTTAGGTTTTGTGACTGGCGCTGCTTGGTAGCGCGCCCTGACATCTGGACACAGGGCGTCTTAGCCCCAACAAGGCCAGTTGGCCTAGGGACTGCCACAGGTGGTGGCTTATGTAAGTTTTGCGCAATTGTATGATTATTGCACCTCTGAATGTGTTTTCTTGCATCATGTGTTATTCCTGCACCTCTGAATGTTTTTAGGCATCATGTGATTTTTGCGCTATTGTATTGTTCTGGCACCTCTGAATGTTTTTAGGCATCATGTGTCTTCCTTTTCCCTGCGCTGCACCTCTGAATGTTTTAGGCATCATGTGTCTCCCTGCGCTGCACCTCTGAATGTATGTTATTGCATCATGTGCTTTGTTCTGAACACCGCTGAATGTGTAGGTTTATGCATCATGTGTTTCCCTTGTCTTACACCTCTGAATGTTTTTAGGCATCATGTGTTTTTCCTTTACTACTCCTCTGAATGTGTTTTATGCATCATGGGTAATGTGTTCTTGTGTATACCCCTAAATGTATTTTATTCTTAGGTGGTGGTGTTTTGCCTAGTATAGTTATACTAGAGAGGTTATGTGTCCATGCGTGATAACCTTGTGTGGAGTTCCTTTTGTGGTGTGCCTAGTATGTTGTTGCTGTTGTGTGCTGGCGCAAATGCTTTACACATTGCCTCTGAGTTTAGCCTTACTGCTCGTGCCAAGCTACCAGGGGGTGAGCAGGGGTTATCTTGGCGTGTGACTCCCTTGCCCTGACTAGAATGGTGGTTTCTGCCTAGCTTTGGCGTCAGCCTTAGCCAACCAGAAATAGCCAGTTCTAACACCAACTAAAGTTAATTAACTATTAGTCACAGAACTGTCTCAATAGTCTTACTTCATTAATAATCACTGGACACATTCCATAAATCATTACACAAACCATTTAAGTCAATGGAATATGAATATGCTACTTCAAGTAGAAAGTATCAATTTGTCTTGGCCTGACAGACGTGTAAGAAAGTGAGGAAGAGCTGAAATTATTGCAGGGCCTGAACATACATTCATCATAGAATAAATCAACTAATTCCCGAAACCGCAGACACTTACTGGCGTCAAAAGGCTGAACAGAGATTATCATGCGTATCAATTAATAAGGCCAGGAGAAGTAAATTGCTCTCATTTGTAAAACCCACATTTACTATCTATCACTATCTGAAGAATTACTGCTATTTTAAATGCAGTGCCATGAACCGTACTGTGATCAGAAATACAACAGAACGTTTCGAACATTCCTTCCTGTAGCGGCTGACTAGATGATATGCAATAGACAAGATGCAGAAGTGAAGGCTGCAACACTGAAAGTAGTGAGCCATACGAAAATGAGTGTTTATAAAGATTGGCTGTTATTTTAAATTCTGGTCCATCAGTGTTAGAAATGGGGGTCTCTAGTTGGCAGTGGCTGGCCACAGTCCAAGTAGGGACCCTTCTTCCTAAGTCAGAGTAATGGGGCTACACCCTTTGATAACCCCTGCTCAACCCTGTGGTAACGTAACACGAGCCGCTAGGCTTATTTTAGAGGCAGTGTGTAAAGCATTTATGATCATACAGAGTAACACAGTGAAGGACACCACACAAGTAGTTATAAAAAGTAAGCCTTCTGAATGAATCCTCTTGTGGGTCTTTGCCTTTTTGGAAGAAAAGGAGTATGGACATACACTTGCGCGAGTGACCAGAATCGCGCCTTGGGACCTCCACACCACAAGTAGCCCGGCTGTACTGGTCACCGCTTCGTGTGGACTGTTGTTTTTCCAGGATACTGGGTTTGCCGTGTACTCACCTGCAGGCACTGGGAAGGACGGAGGCGATACGGCAGATTTATCTGCCTGATGGGTAAAGCATCGCGCTTGGGCCCCCGCGGGCAGAATTCCCTTTGTTCCGTAGGTTGGTGTGCTGAGGATTTGGAAGGCTGAATGTTGGCAATCAGCAGGAAGATTTACTTTGAGCACGCGACTCCGACCGTGCACCCGGGATGCAGCATGAACAATGCATCCTGGAACTTGGAGGCATCAGTGGCAAAAAGGCGCGCCAGGAGTAGTACAGGTGGTTATCATCACCACCTGGGGCGGAGCAGCTCGAGATGTAGAGGAGAAGGCGGGGTATTTAAATCCGCCATACACAGCCCTCCCCTATGAACACAAACGGCGCTTACGAGGCGGGAGCCGAAATGCATACGCCGGAAAGACTTTTGTGTTTTATTTTCCTGTAATGCCAGCAGTAAAGCCTTCTGAATGAATCCTCTTGTGGGTCTCTGGCTTTTTGGAAGAAAAGGAGTATGGACATACACTTGCGCGAGTGACCAGAATCGCGCCTTGGGACCTCCACACCACAAGTAGTCCGGCTGTACTGGTCACCGCTTCGTGTGGACTGTTGTTTTTCCAGGATACTGGGTTTGCCGTGTACTCACCTGCAGGCACTGGGAAGGACGGAGGCGATACGGCAGATTTATCTGACTGATGGGTAAAGCATCGCGCTTGGGCCCCTGCGGACAGAATTCCCTTTGTTCCGTAGGTTGGTGTGCTGAGGATTTGGAAGGCTGAATGTTGGCAATCAGCAGGAAGATTTACTTTGAGCACGTGACTCCGACCGTGCACCCGGGATGCAGCATGAACAATGCATCCTGGAACTTGGAGGCGTCAGTGGCAAAAAGGCGCGCCAGGAGTAGTACAGGTGGTTATCATCACCACCTGGGGCGGAGCAGCTCGAGATGTAGAGGAGAAGGCGGGGTATTTAAATCCGCCATACACAGCCCTCCCCTATGAACACAAACGGCGCTGACGAGGCGGGAGCCGAAATGCATACGCCGGAAAGACTTTTGTGTTTTATTTTCCTGTAATGCCAGCAGTAAAGCTTTCTGAATGAATCCTCTTGTGGGTCTCTGCCTTTTTGGAAGAAAAGGAGTATGGACATACACTTGCGCGAGTGACCAGAATCGCGCCTTGGGACCTCCACACCACAAGTAGTCCGGCTGTACTGGTCACCGCTTCGTGTGGACTGTTGTTTTTCCAGGATACTGGGTTTGCCGTGTACTCACCTGCAGGCACTGGGAAGGACGGAGGCGATACGGCAGATTTGTCTGCCTGATGGGTAAAGCATCGCGCTTGGGCCCCCGCGGACAGAATTCCCTTTGTTCCGTAGGTTGGTGTGCTGAGGATTTGGAAGGCTGAATGTTGGCAATCAGCAGGAAGATTTACTTTGAGCACGCGACTCCGACCGTGCACCCGGGATGCAGCATGAACAATGCATCCTGGAACTTGGAGGCGTCAGTGGCAAAAAGGCGCGCCAGGAGTAGTACAGGTGGTTATCATCACCACCTGGGGCGGAGCAGCTCGAGATGTAGAGGAGAAGGCGGGGTATTTAAATCCGCCATACACAGCCCTCCCCTATGAACACAAACGGCGCTGACGAGGCGGGAGCCGAAATGCATACGCCGGAAAGACTTTTGTGTTTTATTTTCCTGTAATGCCAGCAGTAAAGCCTTCTGAATGAATCCTCTTGTGGGTCTCTGCCTTTTTGGAAGAAAAGGAGTATGGACATATATATATATATATATATATATATATATATATATATATATATATATATATATATATATACTTAATACAAGACCAATAACGGTAAAAAGCCACAATACTGAAAAATGGGGGTACTCTTGAAAAGTTGGAAAAGAGTTCAAAGTGTTCAAATAGGGGTTCAGTTCAAAGCAGGGGTCTCTGTGACCCTTTTACTTACAAAGTACCTGAATTTCGTGGCAAAACAAGCAAAATGTCGCAAACGAGCTGTAGCGATGATTTTCCCACGCTAGGCCGGCGATGCGTTGAATCCTTGCCGCAAAGAAGGATGCTGCACCGGTCTGCGGGTGCGTGCGGGACAAAGTGACAGACTTCTTCACGCTAGGCCAGCGATGTGTTGAATCCTTGCCGCGAGGGAGGATTATACGCTGATCCTGTTACGAGTGCGATCTGGTTGCGACGAAAGAAAACGGCGCCCCGCGAGGGATCGACGATCCGTGTGCGATGCGAGGCAAATGGCGCGCGCTCTGCGATGTTGTGATGCGACGATCTCGATGTGATGATCCGGGGTTAGCAAGCCTTCGAAAAGCCCGCAAACGTGCGATGCGATGATCTCTGGGGTTAGCGAGCACTTTGTGGCTCGCAAGCGGGCGATGCGATGATCTTTGGTTTGCGAGCACTCGGTGGCAGCAGCGCGGTGAGTTTTCTACGCTCTTCAGCTGCAGCATCTCGAAAACAGCGTTAGCTACGATTTTCAGCACTCTCTTCTCTGTAGTAGAACTAGAGGCCCTGGAACTCACTGGGGCCTCACCTGCAGATAGAAATCCTCGCTGGGAGGAATCAGGAGGCTGGTGGGGGAGTCAGATGTACCTGTGACTCCAGCAGAAGGCTAGCTCTCTTCTAGCCCTTGGGTAATTGCTTAGCAAAAAAAAAAGTCTCTCAAAAGTCCTTTTCCCTCTTCTTCCAAGTCCAAGGGGAACTACTGCAGGCCAATCCAAGAAACAGCACACACGCACAAGGACAGTCCTCTCCTGCAGATTCCTTTAGTAACACGGACAGAGGTGCTTCTTGACATCCAGGAGCAATACCAAAATCAGGGGTTTGGGGCACAGATATTTTTACTCAAAGTCTTTGTTCTCAAAAGTCTCTAGTCACTGAGCCCAGCCAGAACCAGGTCTGCTCAGGCCTGGAGCACTTTGTTTACCAGGCTGCATCCTTCCTTTCAGAAGGGGGGGGGGCTGCCATCAGATGCACAGTAGGAGGTGGGAGCCAGCATTCACTTTGCCAGGCACAGCCCTATTCAGGTCAAGGAGCTACCCCTCCCCAGTACTCAATGCAGATCTCTCAATTCAACCCAGGTCTGTCTCAGCCTGTCTTGCCCCTCTAAACCCAGACAGCCAATACACATAACAGCAGAGCACACTGGAGGCTTAGGCAAGAAAATACTTACTTTCTAAAAGTGGTATTTTCAAACCCAGAATATTAAAACCAACTTTGCTAAAATATGTATTTTATTACTCTGAGCTCAGGCATACGAAACTCAAATTTCTACCATGTTCCCTGAGTCAGATAGGACTATCAGATGTAATAGCCAGTCTGCCCATTCTAACCTATGGAGAACAGGTAGCCTTGCAGCAGTGAAAAACAAAATGGAGGGTAATTCACTACCAGGACATGCTACACATATCAAGCCATGTCCTACCTTACATACACAATGCAGCTACCATAGGGGTGACTGACATGATGCCAAGGGAAGGTTCAGGGGATGGGAAGTGTGGGCACTTCACAGTCAAGATGGCTGTTCTGGACTGCACGAAGACACTGCAGTGGCAGGTCTGGGGAACACTTTACAAGCTGCATTCTGTGGGTGGCGCAAACCAGCGCTGCAGGCCCACCAGCAGCATTTGAGTTACCAGC